>NC_046164.1:37848358-37974615 GCF_011064425.1 Rattus rattus | reverse complement strand
AATGGGGGAGGGCGGAGAATACCCACAAGGAAGGGAGGGGGAGGGGATGTTTGCCCGGAAACCGGGAAAGGGAAATAACACTAAAAAGTATAAGAAATAATGCCAATAATAAAAAAAAAAAAAAGACTTTGAAAAAAAAAAAGAAAAAATATGTTCGTAGATTATTTCAGAAATAAATGTGGCATTTTGAGTTTTTATGACCTCATCCTTGATGATCTTGAAAGATAAATAGCATTTGTGCTGTGATGTGGGTATATGTGTGTATAATTGATTGGCACATGCATCGAACACAGATGCAAGAAAAGTGCCAAATTTGTTTGCCAAGTCAGCTCGTTTTCTGATTAACTTGGATATGTAATAATAATAGCAAAGTAAATTTTCTCATTAATATTTTATATAATTTATTTACTTACTCTTAATAAGACATTAGATTTATGGAAAAACTTCCCAAGGTGAAGTCTATATGCAGTCTTATAACTGTGAGTCTATCTAATTGGACTGTTAATAAGCTAAGTTAATGATTTACATAACTTTTCTCACCCCTAGTCTCTGAGAAATTTACTTTTAAAAGTCTATATGGATAAAGTTTGCATATGAAAACCTGTGAGGCTGATCTTTTGTCATTTCCCAAGTAAAATGACGTTGTTGATAGCTATAAATTTTTTGCTAAAGTAGAGAAAATAATTTAATTGAACAGTTGAAGATACAGTAATACTCCCTTTAACTATGAATAAGTGAATGTATCTTTCATTTATATGAACATTCTTACATTGATTCTGCTGTTTCAAAGTTGCAAAACTCTATTTTTTTAGCAACTTAAAAAGTAAAAACTTATTTCACCTTCTGATAACCACAAGCAGTCCTCATCCCTTAGGGTCTGCCTCTCATGATGTTTACTTCTTCTAAAAACTGAATCCAGCTGAATCCAGTTAACGGGTCTCTCTATCTCCCATTGATTGTATCACTTCTTACAGGATTTACATGAATTGATGACTGTCAAGTCTATGACATATTTTTTTAAAGCCGTTATTTCCTGGTTTCTAGGCAAACCTTGCATTTCATGAAAGGCAGGCACTGGATGATGGATGACACTTTTTAAAGTGACATTGAGGATTGACAATGTGTCAAAATTCGGAGGAGCTGTTTGGCAGGTGAGTGGCGTGGTTGTGTGGGAGTGCCGGAGTGAAGCAGGCGTAAGAGAGGTTCTTAATACTTTTTGAGACTGAAAAGCCGGATCAAAGCAGATCCTAAAAGGAGTTGTATGAAATTCTCACCAGTTTGATGGGCACAGCATTGGGAGAATCATCGGTTAATCACATTTTTATAAATACTGGCATTCAGACACTTTTCAGCTCACAAATTAGAAAAACTAACCTTCTTTTGGGTCATGGGCTGTATCTTTATCTCTCTTCTTATTTTTAAGTCATCATCATCACCTTAGCCACATCTACTCATCTGACTTTATGTATTAATGTTAGAAATAGCCTCCAATTTATAACTTAAGACAGAAATAATAAGAAAGCTATTCTTACCATTTGTCCAGTCCTCAGATACTATAACCACTCATTTGGTTCATAACTTTATCCATGACACATCTCTCTACTTGCACATCCCCACTGACATCACTGTAAGTCAGAAACTTACCATTCCTCTTCTGAACCAGCTTTTGATTCTTCCGTTTCCCAAAATTTCTTGAAACTCATTTCCAATATTCTTGAAAAAGAGCACAAATAATATTAAGCAACTTTTGAATAGAGTGACTGAAACAACAACCAATTGTCTGTTGTTACATCCACAGATATTCCAGAAGAATGCCAAAGGTTGACAACACTGACTCAAGCTACCTGTACAATACACTACTGCCCAAAGGAATGCCATAGCTAAATACCATGTTCTACTCAAACAGACTGTTGTCAACACTTGGACCATAGTGGCCTAGGAGACATCAAGAACAACCCAAAGCCCTCATCCAAAATGAATTAATCCATTTAAGTATTTCATTTTCAGGAAATGGTATAGAGAAATTGAAAGAAATTGATATCATCCCATGTGGCTTCAATACACATGAGAATTAAATTAACTACTGGGAAAAGGCGTTTCTCTTTTCATGACCGGAATCAATGGGGAGATAACCGTGTATACTAAACAAAATTATTTAAACACTTGATCAAAGAGAATGACGAAGAGATGAAAAATCACACTTCTTGATTTCCTTGATCATTCAGCTGTTGATTTTTCAATATTTGTGCATCTGTTTATCTGAAGGGAAAACATTGCTAGCCAAGGAAAGCAATTTAATTGTTGGGAATAAAAGTTAAAATAATTTTAGTAAGTGCTAGGTGAGAAATTATAGCTTTATTAAAACACTGTTCAATGTTAAATACTTGAAGAGTGACATAGCTTTTGAAGTTTGTTTCTATAGAGAGCTAGTTATATATTTTTGTGACAATGAATAATGAAATTTAATAAAGTCTTCCCAGGACAGTAGCACACTGCTTTTTTTTTTCTATCCACTCAACTTCAGTTTATTTGAAATTTAACTTCTTGACATTAGCTCAGGAAAGTCTTTTTGTCTGTAGCCATTACTGCTTATGTTATTACAATGGGAGGTATTTTCTTAGCCAGATGTGAAGTGAAGATAACCATGCCCCTGTCCTCAACCTTCCTCTCTTACTCATGACTTACAAATTAGTCTCTCTGAAAAATGTCAGGAAATGGCATTAGACTTCTTTTGTACTATCAAGACTGTACATAACACTGAATACTTAAATAAATAGGCTATGAGTGATTTGTTGTATCCCTCCCCCACCAAAGACCTCTGGGAAATAGGCCTTGTGTTTTCCCACTTTCATGCTTTTTGTCCCTAATCATGAAGCATGTCTCCTGCAGTGTCAGGACTGTCTTTGGTAACTGATGTAAGTGTATAATCAGTCACATAGAAAAAGATCATTTAATTTCTGTCCAAAAGATTGTACTTCAGCGACAACAGTGCTATTGTATAGAAGAGGTGAAAGTCGTGATTCAATCCTAAGGCTACAAGCAAAACAGAAAGAAAAGTATCGTTCATTGTCTGTAAATAAAAATGCCATGTTCTAAATCAAAATCGGAGGATAAATTCTGTGACGTCATAGAATTTTGTATGCAATAGGCAAAGTCTTTGAAGGGTAAAGTCTGCAAAGAGCCCATGAAAAGTATCAGGTGAACATCTGCATGAGATGGATAAACCCTAACAGCTCACAGAAAGGGCAGGGTGACCAAAGAAGTCCAGGGCAGATTGGGAAGTGCTAACGCATCTGGAGTAGTAGAAGAGAAAGAAGCAGAACAGAATAGTTTCTCATTTTCAATGTAGTCTCTGGATTACATAGAACATAGTCATTTAAACCATATGGTGTTTTCAGTTTTCAAATGTTAATGTACCTCTGTGTTCTCCATGGATGAAAAAACAAACCCAGTAAATACAATGAATTTTCACATTAAGAACGATAATGAGATATCACAAGTCATGGCATCTGTCTTAAAGTAAAGACTGAGGCATTGTTTACATGAGAAATATCTCCAGTTACAATGATGAGTACCCTGAAATGGTACATGAAGTTCTATCAGGATCATAAGACAAAAAATTTCCAGTTAATAATGTCCAATAAGAAAATCAATGCTTCCTCTTGGTTCTCTTATGGCATGCACTTAATTCTCCCATTGGGGGTTTATCAGAGAAGATTGTATTTATATCAGACCGTGGATCTTTTCCCTTCCCTAAAGGAACTGGCAAGCATCTAGCATTTGACTGACTGCACAATTTTAAAGTCATCATTTCAACAACAGATCTTCTCTTGAAGACGTTAAAGCCTATCAGTAACTAATGGACTACAGTGGCGATTAATCAATCAGTGATTTGCAGGATGTTATTGTAAGTCAATAAGTGAGGTTCATCAGTGCAGTGTTGAAAGCCTTGAAATTGACTTATAGGCCCAGGTGCACTTCAGCATTGTGCTACCAGCTCCATTTGTCAATATGGAGAAATAAGCTAAGAAACCTTAATTGGCATTGCCAAGACTACAAACACAGGTGTGACAGAGCCAGTCAAGGACCTTATGCTGTCTCCTCTCCAAAACTCTTCTCAAGTCCCGCATCATATTGCCCTAGCTCAACACTCTGTTTGGTGGGTAGCAGGCTCAATTCAATGCATTCTATTGTGACTCTTGGATAATGAATGGCTGGGGATGCCATCTCCGATCTTTCTAAGATGTTAGCTGTTTCTCCCTGAGTTCTCAGCCATGAATCTCTGTCCTGTACTTGCCTATATTTCTAAACCCCATTGATTCTTCACGGTGAGATGGAATCAGGAAAGATGTAAAGCCTCTGCCCTTTTTCCATTAGTGACAATATTTTTCCAGTTCACTTACAGATTTAAGCATAGGCTCTTTGTTAGCCAATTCATCTAACACTTCACTCACACAGAGCCCCAGACACACGAATGCCTCCTAAATCTTCACCTTCTTATTCTATTAGTTTCAGAGAAAAAGGATGTGATATTTTGCCTGGTATATCTTTTTTTGTCATGAAAGACTTCCCTAAGTTCTGAAAAACTCATTGATAAATAGGCTGCCAGATTATAGGTTAAACCCTACCCTATCCATAAATGAGTGATACATTTTAACCCCATTTCTCATGAACTGATATTTTATAAAACAGGCTCACCCTTGTAACATTGGAGTGATATTTTGAAAAAGTGCAAACATGACATGGATGTGTTCCAGTCAACAGCCTAATATAATATGTTTAATTTTCCTACTTCTTCCTGAATGCAACTGAAAATATATTTTTAACTCTAATATAAGTACAGCATTCTTGTTATAATGTATCCTCGATATTAAAAGCGTAGTGCATGGCAGGGCACAAAGGAAAGAAAATAACACTAGCAGGTCTGGTTACTCTGGAAGCAAATGTCCTTGGCTTATTAGTTACCAGACAACTTAGAGTTGTCACAGACAGCTGAGTTAGGTATTCACACTAACTATAGTGAGAGGATCCTGAAAGATACATTCCTACTGGTGTGAATTTTAAAAACATTTGTGTGATTTATCACAACATGTTTTTTCATTTAAATATGTGATGAATTCAGATTCCATTTTAAACTTTAGACAAGTCTAGAGGCATTTATTTTCAAGCCTCCTACCCAATTTTTCATCCCTTTAAACCATCCAACTTAAAACCAGAGTTAGCATGGAGCGTTCCCTAGAGTTTCATTTCATTCATGCAATTTAGTTAATAGACTTCTACAGAGTGCATGATGTTGATTAGCCTTTACAGAATCTTCCCTTGTGATTATTAACGTCCTTGGGCTGATCTTATTCGAAAAACTTGGCATGACCGAATACATATGTTAAAAGAAGCAGCCCAAATATAAGGCCTTTCCCCTCTATTGATTGATGGACAATTTTGAAGAATGCAGTTTATCAAGAAGCCTTTTCCTCTCTACTTGCAGAAATCCCTGTTTCATATCAGTGTAATTTCCTGGTAAGATAGCATCTAGCACACGAGATACCCTTGTCTTTGACAGTGGAGGACATTTGCGTGAGCTGTACTGTTATCCTTGACAGCAGTGAAACTGTCACGTGTGATACGTCTGTGAGAATCTTTGTGCAAGTAGGCAACCCCAGATATGTTTCCTTAACCAGGAGAACAAACAAACAGCTAGAGTTAGATGCATTATGGACTGGTAAAAAGATGCAAAATATGGTACAAGTTAAGGAAAAATGGCTATAAGGAGTCAGGAGGACTTGCTTTTTCGATAATGCATAGGACAGAATGAAAGCCATGTGCAAAATGACCCACAAAAATCAAAGTGACTTGAATAACAAGTACGAGGTAAAAACAAACTTCTATTCCATCTCAATGAGGGTGTAAGGATAGACACATTAATTGTCACTGGGAAAAAATATAATAAAAGGTGGACTGAAAAATTTAAAAAGTGAAATTTATATTTGCACTAATTTAGGAAAAAACCCTTTCTATCAATTAGAAAGAATATTTATTGAATTATTCATTCCTCGTGCTGGTTACATGCATTTCCTTCTAAATCATTAGAATCCCATTTCTGGGGTGATCCTGGTTTGGGAAATGAAGAACATACTCCTAGCCAGGTAATAACTTGTTGAAATAAAAGATGATGACAAAAATTAAGGTGAAATTTAAGACCGCAAAGTTAAGCATTTTTAATTTACACTGTCATTGGCAATAATTGCAATTACAACGAGTCTTAGAACAAATTTCAGTTAGGATGGAAGTCATATCCTGTGATGAATGTAAGACAGCAATAAATTTGCCAGACTATAAATTTCTAGACACAGTGTGCTCTAACTATGTGATTATTAAAACAGTCACCAGCAATTTTATTTTTAGTATCTAGGAAGTGGTTCTCACATCAATAATTATTAGATAATATTTTAGCACGTATTAGACCATATTAAGCAAAGATATCTTCAATGTCTTGATTTTTTTTACATTGCAAGAGTGTTAAAATTAAAATTCAGAATACATATCTCAAAAAGAAAATTAGTAAATATATTTAGTGATATAGTTGCCTTATAATGCTTTTTAAATTTTTTTCAATGCATATTCTTGAGTTCCTGTATAGCCCAAAGGAAATATAACTTGTATTGAAATTCCAACCAACAAAATTTTAGGTAAAAATTCTCCTGTTATTTTTTTCCTTAAGTATAAATAAAATTTCTTCTGTTCAATACCTTCAAGAATAACACTTGACTTATGTGGATGAAACAGGTATATATGAACCAGGGCTATCCACCTAACACAGCACAAGGAGATCTAATATGACTAGGCAGAGAGCCTCACATGAAGGCTGGAAAGACAGCACAGGAGGAGGAAAAGGGTTCCAGAAGCAGGCAAAAAAGTGAGAGACCCCCCTCCTGACTCCTACTGTTCATAGTCCCAGTCATGTAAACATCAAGTTGAAAACCGTAACATACACAGAGGACCCAGCACAGGCGTATGTGTGTCTCACTGCTGATTCAGTCTCTGTGAGCTCCTGAGAGCCCTGCTTAGCTGTTTCTCTGGGTTGTATTCTTGTGGTTTCTTTGAATCCTCTAGCTCCGACATGAACTCCAAGGGAGGATCAGATGAAGATCTCTATTCTGGGGTCTCTCTTCACCTAATATTTGGCTAGGTAGTATTCCTATCTTGCCTGCTGACCACCCGGGTCTTTGGTTATTCTAGGGCGAAGCTCACCAGCCCTTAGGGAGACCTGATACCTTATTAAGTTTCCTCAGCCATTATGCCGGAGTTATGAGTAAATCAATTCACAGGTCTGAGCACGCTGGAGGAAGTGTCCCTAATTGACTGGGAGAAAGCAGGCAGTTACACAGTGCCATCAGGTTAAGAGCTGGCTGTCAAGTCAGCTCTTTGATTTATGTCTTTGAGAGGATGTCTCACAGTGGAGCTCTGGCTGGCTTGGAGCTCTCTATGTAGAGCAGGCTGACCTTGAACTCACAGAGAGCTGCCTGCCTCTGTCTCCTGACTGCTAGGATTAAAGGTGGTGCCCCCACACCTGGTTGATATGATTTACTTCAAAGAGATTTGACATACAACACACATACGCATGGGAGTGACCAGAATAGTGTTCATTAATGGTTAAAATGTTCTGTTCCTATTCTCTCCTGCTGCCCTCTCCACACTTGCTAATTTATGCACAATCCTGCCCACTTATTCCTCAGACTGAATGAAGGTCAGAGGAGCCTAGGTTTGCTGTGGATAGTTTTCTAACCCAACTGTTTAAAGGTTTAAGATTATTCAAGCATTTGGGAAATAATAGTTTTTGCTTTTAAAGATGTTCATGAAAACACTAGGTGTGAATTACTACTTTGAAGAGGTTAAAATTAACAGGTGCACACAATATACTTTGTTTGTGGTCTCTCTACCCTTTTGATTCTTTTAAGTGACAGATTTTTAAATTTGTCAAATGCGCCAAAGTGGAAACAAGATTTGAACAAATATATTATTTTAAAAAAAATCTGAACATTTGCTGTGAAGTGTATAGCATTCAACCTAATGATACTAGGAATCAGTGCTGGCATTTTGTGAGACCTTTCCTTCAGGTGAACATTATGTAGCTGGTATTCTCTCTCCTTGCAGTGTTCCCTGTGTTTTATACCAGACTCACATATTCTAGACTTCTAGTAATCTCTAGGGGAGCAGAGGCATAGGCATCTTTTATCATTACTGTTTATCATATCCAGCAGCTATCTCGATGCAAAGTACAGGATGCTACTCTCTACTCTGCTCAAAGGTGACAGATTGATCTTTAATTTGTAATACAATATTTCTTCCTTTAAAAATGATTTTTTAAAAAATGATATGTAAATGTTTGTGCCCTTGTATGGAGGCACACATGCTTTCAGATGGTCCGGAAGTAGAGTTACAGAAGGTAGTGAATTACCTGACATGGGTGTTGGGATCTGAATTTTGGTTCTCTAGAGGAACTGAGTGGGCTCTTAACTGCTGAACCATCTCTCTAACCCCATCACCTTTCTTAAATCTTCCTTCTTTCTGGCTGCTATTGCTGGTCATAACTGTTTCAATCTAGTCTCATGCACATAGCATTTTAGTTCCCTATAGGAATCTCTGAAAAACAGGTTGTAATGTTTAACAAGATTTTACTGAAGTCTTGGGGAAAATAGAAGAGAAATATAACGTCAGGAACTTTTGAAAGGATCCTCAATAGAACTACTGCTCTCAAGCCAAGCACCAACATTACTTTCCTGGATATAGTGGGGAATCCTGTCCAAGGTAAGTAGTGTGTGTGTGTGTGTGTGTGTGTGTGTGTGTGTGTGTGTGTGTGTGTGTGTGTGTGTGTGTTGTTAATTAATGGAATTGCACATTTATTGACTCTACATATTAAAATGTTTTTCAAGTGTTTGTTAGTTTAAATTCTTTTTTCATTTATGTATCAACTTGCAGGAGTGTTCTATTTTTTGTTTATGTATAATAAAATACCGGCCAAATGCAATTTGAGGAAATGGTTTATTTAACTACACTTCCAGGTAATAGTCCATTTTTTAAACTATTTTTTTTATTTTTCTTTGCTTATTTTGTTTATTGACATTTAAAATGTTACCTCCTTTCCAAGTTTCCCCTTCACAAATCCCTGATCCCCTGCTCCCTGCCTCTATGAGGGTGCTCCCCCACCCGCCTACCCACTCCTGCCCCAGTGACCTAGCATTCCTCTACCCTGGGTCATCAAGCCTCCACAGGACCAAGGGCCTCCCCTCTCAGTGATGCCTGATAAGGCCATCCTCTGCTACATATCCAGCTGAAGTCTATCCAGCACCCCACCACCACCACCACCATGTGTACTCTTTGGTTAGTGGTTTAGTCCGTGGGACCATTGGAAGGTCTGATTGGTTGATATTGTTGTTCTTCCTATGGGGATGCAAATCCCAGAAAATCCCGGTCATTATTGAGGGTAGTAGTCAGGGCAGGATTTGAAGCCAGGAGCTTGACTGCCTCAGATGACTGTAGGTGGGGTCAGGTGTTACAGTTTACTGCCTTTAGAAGAGTAGCATTCCAAATCAAGAAGTATGCCTTCAATGTTAGGAAAACCAAAAGGTTTCCTCCTTATCCAAAGAATTTGTTCCTGGAGCAGTGATTATTACAGAATTATTTTTATTGTGGTGTCTGTCGTGCCTTGTTACTTTTGAGCACAAGACAATGCTTCAATTTAGTCAGGAATTACAGACTCTTCCTGGCCTGCTTTCTTCCTCATTTTTTCTCTGACTTGCTACTCTAGCAGCCTATAGACATGCTACTCTTACTGCAGGGCCTCTAGCTGTGAGGCCACACTCGCCTTGTGGTTCTTCTCTGTTTCTCCATCATCCCATCACACTATCACTCCACAAATCCCCTGGATCTGTCAATTCCACATCCTCAGGACTGTATGAAGAAGGAGAAATGTCTGTTAATCAGGTGCACATTCTGCAATCATCTCATAGGCAAATTGTTCTCAGGTCGGTTCTTGAGGACTTCTCTCTGAATGAATAAGTAGGGCAAGACATTCTGAAGCCTAAAATCTGAGCTTCCCCAGAGTTAGGAGTTCTCATTCTGAGGGTGCCTTGGCTGTACTGGACAACAGTCAAACACCGGCAGAGCCTGCAACAGCTGGTAATTTAAACTGGAATGATAATAACTGGGACCCCGGAATACACGTGCATCTGTTACTTTATGCAATGGTTTGTTGTAGATTGTTATTTAAGGTTTCCCAATATCCAAGCCAGGATTAATATACAGTAAAATGCTAATGATTCTCCTTAATGAGTTATGTGTTTATGGGGCTTCAAACTAGATTTTCCTTACTTTAATTATTGAAGGAAGATAAGGTAATTTGAATCTTTAATCTTGCTTCCTGACTTCCTTATATTATATAAATAGGCATTTTACTATTATGCTTGAAGAGAAGATGAGGCCACACTGCTATGATGTGTAGGAAGCAGGGTGGACAAAGGAAGGCTAGAAAGGTATATACATCAAATCACACCCATGCGCCCTCAGATTCAGAGTCACATCCTCTTTCCATCACTCCCAATCAATAGTTCCAATCCTCAATCCAAAAACGGAGTAAACCATGAATTAGATCACTACCTTTGAGTTCTGATTATCTATGGAAATGACATGAGGAATACATTTAGATCTTGCTTTAATAATCTAACCCATAAACATCAGTCTCAACAAGCATGTTCTAACTAATGGAAAATATTGTTATTTCTTATGCTTGTGTTGGGGGTTTGATGGGTAGGTCGGCGTGTTTTGTATGTGTGTGTGTATTTGCAGGTGCACATGGGTGTGTATAAGTTCAAGGTTGGTGCCAGTGCCTTCCTGAGATCACATTCCATTTTTATTTTATTTTATTTCTTGAGACGAGATATCTCACATCAAGCTCAGTGGCTTGGCTAATCTGGATATACAATACATTTCATAGATGGACTGTTTCTGACCTCTCCCCAAAGGGCTGGAGTTATAAGCATATTTCTTCACGTTTGGCTTCTTAGTGAATTTTTTGGGGAACTGCATACAAATTGTTATGCTTGCCAGCAAACATTTTACCTCCTGACCCCTCTTCTTATCTGTATTTTCAAATCTGTTAAAGATACCGTGTGCTGGATAAAGATGAAAACTCTAAACTAAAAAAATACTTTGATAAAGAATATAAAAAATTAAAGCTTCTCAAAAGATTATGTGTTGATTGTATAGCTGAACACAGAGACTAATAACGTGATATCATTTTTAGTCTGTCTTACCAGAAGCATAGAAATGCATGCCTTTATTTTTCCCATTTTAGACTCAACTGTCACAGTGTAAAAGCCTATTACAAAAAATTCAGTTCTTCTATCTTAAAAAGAAAATCAGAAAGCACTGAAATGTCTGAAGTAAAATTCAAGTGACAATTGCTCAGGAAATAGATTCTGAACATAGAATTTTCCTGTGAAGGAGAATGCTCTAAGTCATTTTAAAATGTTTGCTAGAAGCTCCGAATGCCCTTTGAGAGTCATTGAGGAAAAATCTAATGAGTGAATGCAACAGAAATTCAGGACCTGTGCAAGAAAACAGAACGAGTCCTTCACATATATTCCATGTACACGTGCGAGCACACACCTTGCGCTGATGTTGCTATCAGTGTAGCTATCACAACCGTAAGCGTGTCTTGCAAGCCAGCTCCAGAATGGGAGCATACTGTTATTTAAACGTTGGTGACAAATATTTTTGCAGGTACAAGATAAGGTGAAAAGTTTTCAAATTATCACCTGGTTTGTTTGCAGGAAGGAAAAGTCATGCTCGCTTGGCAGAAATGTTGTGGTGCCGAGATGCTAACACCTGCCGTTTCTGCCAGACAAGCTTTGAACTCTTCCATATATGAGGTTGCCACCTTCCGTTGAAAATAATCGGTATGGAGTTTACAGTGAAGCAATTGTAGGCAAAAGGGTTCTGTAGCTCCATTCAAAGGTTTCCTAAATACTTGTAATGTTACAAAGTACACATGCATTGGCAAATCTAGTCATGTGTTGGGGAATCTAGGTATTCGTGGAATACACAACTGATTCTACGTAATAGTCCATATCCATTCATCCAATCCGGAGTTGATCCTGAGTGCAATGTTAGTTTGGTTACATGACGGGCAGTCTGCTTACTTACCTAACACTGACATCATTGTTGATTGGCTGCCTCTCCTACTAATTTAGCGTGCTCTCTGCTCATGCTCAGTGTTCTCTTGTAATATTGTTTTTGTGAGCCATCCATTCTCATATCATGAAACACACAGACACATGGTACGTTTAGACGTCAGAAAACCTTAGGCATTATGCAATATCCACTTGTATCAAGTTACTAGCACCCAGAGGCTCATGTATATTGGTTACTCCAAGACTGCTTTTAGTAGAGACAAAACTGAAGATTTATTCTATCAGTAAAAAAAAATTATGAATTGCTACAAGAAATGCTTTCTAGGTTAAAGTGATATACTTAGTATGGGAAATGTCCATTTAAATTGCTGAGAACAGAAGAAATTTAGTATTTGAAATCCTTATAATCTATATAGTGGCTGGCTTCCCTGAACAAGCAGTCTCCTAGGGCCTATAACCTTGATTTTGCTTTCCATCTCCTGACCTCTGCTAACACTTTTTCACACATTCCCCAGTAATGACCAGCTCAGAGGTCAGCAAAGCTGTTTTCATCTCCCACAAAAGCTGCCTATATTCTCCCAGCCTGAGATCTGTGCTTTGTTAAGAAAAGGCTCTCTCTCTCTCTCTCTCTCTCTCTCTCTCTCTCTCTCTCTCTCTCTCTCTCTGTCTTCGCTTGTTTCCTTCCTTTCTCGTCCTTTCTCTGCCCACCCTTCAATTCCTCTTTCCCTCCCTCTTTTTCTCTTTCTTCTTTTTCTCTTTTCTTTCTTTTTTACATAGTTTCTGTATTTATTTAGTCATTTCTTTTTTAAAAAGATTTATTTATTTGTTTGTTTGTTTGTTTATAATAAGTCCACTGTAGCTATCTTCAGACACACCAGAAGAGGGCATCAGATCCCATTACAGATGGTTGTGAGCCAGAATGTGGTTGCTGGGATTGGAACTCAGGACCTCTGGAAGAACAATCAATGCTTTTAACCACTAAGCCACTTTTTCAGCCCCAACTAAGATGTCCCTTAGTTATTTCTTTATCTGCTCATAAGGACTTGAAGCAGGTTATGAGTTCTTAGTTTTGACATTAATATGGATTGTTAGTTTGATTTTTAGACTTAAATCAGCTTCTGAATGAAAATATTTTCATGACCTCTCTAAATCAGGTTTATGACTATTTCCTTTCTCATTTTTTGGATATTTTATGTATTTCCAACTTCAAATGTTATTCCTCCCTCTCCCATTCCCCTTTCCCTGTTACTATGACGATGCTCCCCCTCCCACCCATTCATTCTTACCTCAAAACCCTGGCACGCTCCATTTCAAAAGCTCTACCGTTTGTTACAATTTATTGCTTGTTTGTTTTGTTTGTTTGTTTGTTTGTTTATATTGAACATGCTGCCCAATGAAATGACCCATAAGTATCTTTAAGGGAGAAACTATCAAACAGAGTGCTCTTAACTCCCAGTTTGATTGGAATGTTGTCTATATTTTACATACAAAATCACTATATATTCTTTATTTTGAAAGTGTTGTCGTACAACTCTCACCTTAGAAGTAAAATATAAATTCTGTACTTTAGTGTGTGTGTGTGTGTGTGTGTGTGTGTGTGTGTGTGTATGTTGTGGTATGTCTGATGGTGATCGTGGTAATGGGTCTCAAGGTGTCATGTCTGATAAGCAAGGATGCTAGCTATGACCTTTATCTCTGAACTTCTTTGCCACATTTTCATCTGGGACCTTTTTCACTTCTACAACCGTTGTATATCACACACACACACACACACACACACACACACACACACACACACACACACACACACTGCTTTGATAAGAAAGCAGCTCATATGATACAGTGTGGAAGAGAGGTGAAGTTTTTTCTGCAACGAAACAGAGCTCTGGAGACCACAATTGTCTGTGTCTCAGCCTCTCAAGCACTAATTTGTAAAAATGAGAAAAAGATTACGTTACTTGACGCCAATAGATTTCAACTGCTCTTGCTTTAGTGCTGTTGAATGCTATTACGCGTTCAAGTTACACTGGCATTATAAATTGATCCCCACGGATCTGTCTTTTTTAAAGGTAGCATCATCTTTTTCAAGGCTGAAGTAATGCCATCAAATTTGCTCTTTGATGTCAATAATTAAAAAAGAACAAATGCTCCTCCTGGATCTCCCTTCAGTGTAATTTCGACTTCATTTCTTTGTCAGTTGTAGATCACTGGTAATATTTGTGTCTATGTTGAATCTTTCTGGAACGTGTGACTCATTTCTAAACTGACAAGAATCATGGTTACTGTGTGTCTCCTGTGTCTCTGGAATCATCTATCTTTCTTCAGGGATATTTAAATGGGCGTGATGATCTATATGCTTGTATAATCAGTTTCATTCAGTCTTGAAATATATATTACATAGAACTGCTTTGAATGATACTATGTAGAACCAAATCAAATAGCATAAAGTATTCTGTCTTTGTTTTGATTTGGTTCTGTTGATGGACCTAGAATCCAGGGTCCCATGCATGTTGTTCATGGGCTCTGCCTCTGATCTTTACTGCAGTGCTACACACAAAGTACTTAAAAATGTTTCTATACCATGTTTGAGAATACAGGATAATTGCAAATACGATGTTGAAAGTAAAATAGAGAAAAAAATCTAAAACCATTCAAATGTATGGATGTAACAGAACAAATTTTTATTTTTGCTCAATTTATTTGGACATAATAATAGATAAACAGCTCTAAAGTTTGGCAATTTATCCCAAAGACATGCTCGTCAAGTTTTATGCAGTAATACAAACAACTTTTCAAGAAGGAAGGTTATTTATTAATTTAGTAGCAATGGTTTGGGGGAGTACAACTTTTAATTTTATTTTAGAAAAACAAAAGGTTCAGACAATTAGCAACCTCTGGAATCAATACATCACCTTAAAGAGTATATTCTAACATGTGATCTGTAACCTGTAGGATTGATAGAGACTGTTTTCTCCCATTGAAAATAGTGTGATTGCTATTAATAGAATTCTGAGGCATTTGCTATTATTTCAGAAATCAAATACTAAACTGCTACAGCTGCTATGAAAACTTGAACAGCTTGCAGCAGGTCTTCAGGAGAAGCAAAAGTTTAAAGGAAAACAAAACTCCAATTGCAGCAATCTGGTTGGAGTATTGGACAGTGTTTTACGAGTGAGTTTACTCCATTGTTTTTCCTTGGATACAGGTATTGTAGAGCTGGCTGAGATCAGGGCTGTTATCCTTAAGCTAACCCTAGTTGAATAGGCTTGCTTCTTGTAGTTTCTAGGGACAGTTTTTTAATAGTTTGAGCCAAAGAAGAATTTATTTGCAATGATATTAACTGTAAAACATGATTCATAATTACACATTGGCATTATTCCTCTGCTACATGAAGAACTGATTTAAGAACCAGGCCCACTTTACACATACCAAACCCCATAGATTCCAAGTCTATTACATCAACTGGCACACCAGCACGGGACTTACACATGCCTTTTGTGCACATTAAATCATCTCTATATTAGTTATAAACATGTAATTAGAACCAAAATAAGAGTTGTACTGTATTTTAGGGGAAAATGACACAAAAATCTATACTAGTTTCTTTTTCTTTTCTCCTTCATGTCCTAATTTCTTTCTTTATCCTTTTTCTAGATATTTATTTTTAATTTATCTGTCTGAGTTTTTGTCTGTAGACAGCCTATACCCTCACATGCATGTGATGTCTGTAGATGCTAGAATAGGGCATCAGATTCTCTGGGATCTAAGTGATAGACCATTGTGAGCAACCATGTAGGTGCTGGGAATCAAGCTCAGGTCCTCTGAAAAAGCAGTCACTGCTCATAAGTACAAAGCCTTGTAACCACCCTGTCTTAATTAACTTTCCTCTTTCACCCTTTGAAGCAGGGTTTCATTTTGTAGTCCAAGATGATTTAGTGCTTGCCATCCTCCTGCCTCTGCCTTCTAAGTGAGATTCTGAGTTTATAGGTGCATGTGCCCATGCTAGGCCCAAAAGTAATTTTCTGTTGATTGAGTCCTTATATAGAACTGATATTCTGTTCACGGGCTTTCACTGAATTGTGATTTAGAATTTGAAATGAAAGCCCACAATGCTTCCTATTTAGCCTTAATAGTTGTGCTTTACCATGTATACTTCACTTGGATTCTAATGTGATTACTGATAATCTTCCTACATATTTACAATCAATTTGCAGCTTAGATGAATTTAGGTTTGGGGAGTTCATTCCTTTCTTACAGACCCCACTTTCCCCTCAGCAATACTTCCCAACCCATACTTCCTCATTTATGGACAAGTTTTTGTTCATCTCCTTCATGCTGGCATTTGGTCTGGCCTGGGTTTTCATGGGTCTCGTGTATGCTATTTCAATTACTGTGAGTTGCTATCTGTATCTTCCCAGTTGGGTCCAAAAAACTGTTTCTTTAAAGTTATCCTCCACTCCTCTCTGGATTCACAAGTAAAATACACACACACACACACACACACACACACACACACACACACAGAGAGAGAGAGAGAGAGAGAGAGAGAGAGAGAGAGAGAGAGAGAGCTGTTAATTTTGATATGCGTTGGCTATCCTAATTGTTGGGCACTTCTAATCCTTCCTGTGGCTAGCATATATTTTCCTCTAGTATTTCCAGCTTAACACCTTCTAATTCTATGTTTTATATTTGCTGCCCTGTTACCTTCTGGGCAGCTCCCCCCATAGGGCTGCTTTCTCCTTCCACCTCTATTTTGGATGATATTTTTCTGTAGCTACTAAACATGATCCTTTTGCCTCTGAGTCATGGTGAATCTGCTTCCTTCTTTCGCCTGTCTGAGGCTCAGGAATCCTAAAAGTCCCACCTCTGTTTGTCTTTCCCAGACATTGGCTGTTGGAATCTTTACTTACTAATCAGAACCAGAGGCAGGGTGTCTTACATGCAGACACTCTTGTAAGCAGTTTTGGGGACCATAATTAACATTATAGCAGCATTAGGCCAAACCTACTTCAGTGCCATGTGTGGTTTCCACCTCACTAAGTATACATTAAATCTAATAAAAAATTAGTTGTTTACTTCTTTATTAATGCTATATAACGTTTGTACTACTATTGTACCAGTAGACATATCTTACCTGAAAGGAAATTATTGTAGCTTCCAGAGTTCACAGCAGGGTGAGATTCACGATTACTTTTTATCCAGTAAAATGTACATTTTATTACGATGAATGCTTGAGAATAGGGATGAAGTTTCTAGATGCTTATCAGCATTATTTCTCCACTTCCTGTGACTCAAGTATTTGTTGTTTAGAGTAATAGGGTGTAGAGGAATTTTAATCCAGCCACATGGCTGCTCCGGCAAGGGATCATGTCCAAAGAATTTCTAGGTCTGTATGATCCAGATGGAATGACTCACCTTCAATCCCTCTGGCTGGCATACAGACACATTCTTAGTATATGCCTTCAAATCCTAACAATGAAAGTAAGGTTATTTTGTAGAAGCAAGCAGTCATGTTTGAAAGTGACATCTAATTTAGGGACAGACAAAGAGATAATCAGAGTAAGATCAGGTAGAATGAGTCATAATAGGACTTAACTATCATGAGAGCACAGAAAAGAAAGGTGACTTAAGTTACCATTGCAGAGAGAGAGAGAGAGAGAGAGAGAGAGAGAGAGAGAGAGAGAGAGAGAGAGAGAGAGAGAGAGAGATTTTACCAAGACAGTTTAACAGGGACATATTGCATATGAAGACAGAATAAGATAAAGAGTAAGAAGGAGAACAGATTGATAAAAGTTAATTTGAGGCTAAGCAGAGCAGTTTAGTCAGAAGCCAAGGGAACCCAGTTTGAAGTAGTCGTCTAAGAGATGAGTTTGGGCCACATCAGCTGAGTTGAACCCATCAAACACAGTTCAGAAAGAGCTGAATTTATTTAGAACTGAATTAAAAAGGGCTGAAAGGGTGACTTTATTCAGCAGTAAGACTATGAGACAACAATTACATCAGGAGAATAAAATTTACTTCTACAATGGGGTTTTTAACATCAAGTTGTGTTTGGGTAGAAAACAGCATTGGCTATAACTCATTTTCCAACAAGTTAAAAAGTAGCAACCCAGTCCTGGTGTTAGTGTTTTATTAGTTGGGGTACTGTCCTGTCATCAGTGGGAATATCTATCTATCTATCTATCTATCTATCTATCTATCTATCTATCTATCTATCTATCTGTTTTCCATTTTTCTCCCTTCCTACTTTATAATACTTCCTTTCCTACTTTGTAATGATCTTCCTTGAAGGGCTTTCCTCCAAGTCTTGGTCTTACTAGTTACCTGATCTTTATAGCTGTTTTGAATGAAACACATATGTAAAGCATAAATGCTAACACCTATATATGAAGAAAAACAGGCAATGTTTGTCCTTTTGGATCTAGGATACCTCACTCAGGAGGATTATTTCTAGTTCCTTTAAAAAACCCCAAGGAAATAGAGGCAGTCATTAGAAGTTTCCAAACCAAAATAAGCCCAGGGTCTGATGGTTTTAGTGAAGAATTCTATCAGACATTCAAAGAAGATTTAATACCAATACTCCTCAAACTAATCCATAAAATAGAAACAGAAGGAACACTGCCCGATTCTTTCTATGAAGCCACAGTTACACTGATACTTAAACAACAAAAATGCCCATAAAGGAATGAGAAATACAGACCAATTTCCCTTATGAATATTGATACAAAAATACTCAATAAAGTTCTTGCAAACAGAATCCAGGAACACATCAAAATGATCATCCACCATGATCAAGTAGGCTTCACCTGAGGAATGCAGGGATGGTTCAATATATGAAAATCCACCAATGCAATTCACTATATAAACAAACTCAAAGAAAAAAAAATCACATGATCATCTCATTAGATGCCAGAAAAGCCTTTGACAAAATACAACACCCATTCGTGTTAAAAGTATTGGAAAGATCAGGAATACAAGGCCTATACCTAAATATAATAAAAGCAATATAAAACAAACCAATAGCCAACACCAAACTAAATGGGGAGAGAAATTTAAAACAATCCCATTAAAATCAGAAAGAAGACAAGGCTGCCCACTTAACATATTTAACATAGTACTTCTAGCCAGAGCAATTGGACAACAAAAAGAGATCAAAGGAATGCAAATTAGGAGGGAGGAAGTCAAGATATCACTATTAGCAGATGATATGATAGCATATATAAGGGACCCCAAAAATTCTACCAGAGAGGTCCTACAGCTGATAAACAACTTCAGCAAAGTGGCTGGATATAAAATTAACTCAAATCAGTAGCTTTCCTCTACACAAAGCACAAAATGGATGAGAAAGAAATTAGGGAAAGTACACCCTTCACTATAGTCACAAATAATATAAAATATCCTGTTTTGACTCTAATCAAGCAAGTGGAAAGTCGGTATGTCAAGAACTTCAAATCCCTGAAGAAAGAAATCAAAGAACATCGCAGAAGATGGAAATATCTCATGGATTAGCAGGATTAATATAGTAAAAATGGCCATCTTACCAAAAGCAATCTATAGAGTCAATGTAATACACATCAACATTCCAATTCAATTCTTGATAGAATTAGAAAGAGCAACTTGCAAATTAATTTGAAATAACAAAACAGCTCTAATAGTAAAAACTATCCTCAACAATAAAAGAATTTCTGGGGGATTCACCATCCCTGACCTCAACCTGTATTCTACAGCAATAGTGATTAAAACTGCATGGTATTGGTAGATCAATGGAAGAATTGAAAGTCCAGAAATGAATCCACACACCTATAGTCACTTGATCTTTGACAAAGCAACTAAAACCATCCAGTGTGGGGAAAAAAGCATTTTCAACAAATGGTTCTGGTTCAACTGGGGGTCAGTATGTAGAAGAATGCAAATTGATCCATTCTTATCTCCTCTTACAAAACTCAAGCCAAAGTGAATCAAAGACCTTTACATAAAACCAGATACACTGAAACTAATAGAAGAGAAAGTAGGGAAGAGCCTCGAATACTTGAGTACTGGAGAAAACTTCCAGAACAAAACACAAATGGCTTATGCTTTAAGAGCAACAATCGACAAATGGGACCTCATAAGATTGAAAAAGTTCTGTAAAGCAAAGGAGAGTCTCAATAGGACAAAAGGGCAACCCACAGATTGGGAAAAGTCTTTACCAACCCTTCATCTGATAGAGCTAATATCCAAAATACACAAAGAAAGTTAGACTCCAGAGAACCAAATAATCCTATTAAAAGGTGGAGTACAGAGCTAAATAGAGAATTCACAACCAAAGAATCTCCCATGGCTGCAAAGCACCTAAAGAAGTTTTCAATATCCTTAGTCATCAGGGAAATGTAAATCAAAACGACCCTGAGAATCCACCTCATATCAGTCAGTATGGCTAAGATCAAAAATTCAGTTTACACCATTGCTGGTGGGACTACAGGCTGGTAAAACCACTCTGGAAATCAGTCTGGTGTTTCTTTAGAATATTCTACCTGAGGACCTAGTTATAATACTCCTGGGCATATACCCAAAACGCTCTAACATATAACAAGGATATATGCTCCACTATGTCCCTTAACAGAAGAATGGAAACAGAAAATTGGGGACATATACACAACAGAGTACTATGCAGCAATTAAAAACAATGACTTCATGAAATTCACATGCAAATGGATGGAACTAGAAAGTATCATCCTGAGTGAAGTAACCCAGACACAAAAGAACACACATGGTTTGTACTCACTAAAAAATGGATATTAGCCCAAAAGGCCACAATGTCCACAATTCAACCCATAGAACATATGGAGAAGGAAGACCAGGGTGTGAATGCTTCAGTTCTGCATTGAGGTAGGAAGAGGAAGACTGTGGAAGGTGGAGGGAAAGGGAAGCTGGGGAGGGGGAAAGAAGGGGGAAGAAATAAGGGTGGCAGCATCAGGATTTGAAGATGTGAGACAGGTACAGAGGGTCAGAATATATATATATATAGTGGTTGATCACTCAGTTCTCCCAGAGTCTAGATCACCAACCAAAAAGTGTACCTGGAGGGATCCATGGCTCCAGATACATATGTAGCAGAGGATGGCCTTGCCTAACAGCAATGGGAGGGGAGGCCCTTGGTCCTAGGGAGGCTTGATACCCCAGTGTAGGGGGATGCTGGAGCAGTGGGTCAGGAGAGTGTGGGTGGGTTGGGGAGCACTCTCATACAGGTCAAGGGAAGTGTGGATGTAGGATGGATGGGTAACCAGAAAGTGGAATATCATTTGAGATAAAAACGAATAGAAAGGATTAATACAAAATAAATCAATAAAAACATGTGACAGAAGAAGTTGATGAGGAAAGGAGAGTATTTATTCATTGCTGGTAGGAATTTAAAGTGAAAGTTAGTGTGGAGATTCCTCAAAAAAACTTAAAATAGATCTACCACAAGATCAGATGTATTACACTTGGGTATATAACTAAAGCCAGTAGAGCTCACTACAGAGATATTTGTTTCTCCAAGTTCACTGCTGCTCTTTTCACAATAGATAGAAATAGATGGCCATGAACTGATACCTAGAAAATGAATATGGGAAACATTACACAATAGAGTGTTACTCAACAGTTAAGAAAAATGTGCTCATGAACTTTGGTGGTCAGAGCTGAATTACCTATTTAGAGGCCTTATTTTGAACTACAACCACATTGGGCATTAGAGTTGTGAATTGGGGGAGACAGTAGAAACAAAGACTTAATTGGAGTTTAGATTTATTGAACAACCTGAAATGTTCCAAACTCCCTCCAAATGACTGGAAGAGTAGATGTGCTGTGAACAGGTTCTGTTGAGTAGCATTGGCACTGATGTTACCTATTGGGAGCTTCAGTAACTATTGAGTTGGAATCTGGGAGTCATTTTACTTACTATTCTCTCAGTATCTCATGGCTTACCTAACAAATATAGTTTTCTATCTCTCCTAAAATACCTGACTCGTCTGCTGGCTTTTCTGCAGTCGATACAAATTATGTTAACTTTTCAACTGAGTAGATTATTATGGAAACACTTTGTTTAATACTTCCATGATTCTCCTATTATAACTTCTCTAAGTCAACATCTTAGATTCAACATCCAGGGTGATTTTGCATAAATAATTTGGTGACTCCTATTGGTTACAAAACCAAGTCATATTTCCTATGTCTTTTGTCTGTTCTATATCACTGTTCTTTACTTTTCTCCATTTTCTGTTTCCTCACCCAACTCTAAACCTCTATGATTTATCCAGAATAAAATTTCATCCCTTGGGTTAGTTTTGTTCTCTGTTGGATTGGGGACAGTGCACATACTGAAACTGTAGCCAGGGTTCCTTTTTTTTCAAACTTATATGTATTTCAGATCTCAGTTTAACTATCATATTGGACAGCAAAGATTATTGACCTCTAAATCATAGAGGAGTGGGGTGAGAATACTTCCTTTAAGAAACCATAGAAAACTTTAAAACCAAAATATAGATAACCTCTAGTCTTCTTCCTCTTTCCCTTATCGCACTTGAGTTAGATTTTGTCAGACTATGTCTATTGCTAAAATGTAAACTCTGAAAGAAAAAGAGAATCTGTCAGTTTTGCCCACTAATTTAATCTCAACATGCCAGTGCTAAGCCTGACACATAGTAGACATTTAATGGGACCGAAGTGATGGAATGAGTGACTCTATTATAGGATCTCTTCTAACATCAATTTTGATTAGATCAAGGATAAATGGCAAAGTAATCTTCCCCACCCCATATAAGCTCTCCTTCACTGTGTTATATTTCCATTGCTGTCTTTTATGTCCCTCTTCTGATTCTATACTTTTCTACACATAACGGTTTTCAATATTTTTTTTGTCATAAGAATCAGGTCACCACTTGCATTTTTTTTCACTTCACGTGGCACAAGGAGACATTTGAAAGATGCTGATGTGTTGTATAAACTGACTACTGTGACGAATTGAAGCTGAAACACAGTGACCAAATTAACAGAAAGGAAGAGAGTAGAGGACAGAACTCTGACATCGAATGCTTGAGGGCATCAGTGGCTGCTGCCGTCAAGTTGCTGACAGATAGCAGAGCTGGTAGCTATCGCTCCTGGATTTCTTTACGAAGGGGGTGTGTTTGTGTGTGTATTTTAAGGGAAGAGATGTCCACTCGTACATCAATGTCATAAACCACGTACCATGAAGTAGCGCTCATTCTCTGAACAATGAATGTGAAATGTGATTGAACATGAGTGAGTGAGGGGTCGAAAGGGTTAGGGACATAGAAGACATTCTCAGAAGAAAGCAGCTCTGCCGTGAGTGTGCTAAAACATGTCATTTCTAGACACACGGTGACCATTTTTTTCCCTAGAAATTAAACCCCCAAATTTAGGAACATGGATCATACACTTCAAATTATCACTACTGTTAAATTTAGAAAGAGCTTTTGAGGCTGGAACAGATGTGTTTCATATCCATAGTCTGTAGTCATCATGCTTACATTATAAAATATTATAATAGATTTATCTGTATTTCTGTGGCATTCCCTTACAAAAACATATATTGGACACACAATGTCTTCTCTAGGCTATATGTAAAACTTCTGGAAAACAGCATTGATATGCCTCATAAAGAAAACTCTGTAGAATATAGGAAGACCTAACACCTATGGTAGAATAGCATGGCAGATATGGAAGGTTTTGATAAATGTGGCTAAATTCACTGACTGGCTAGCTCTGGCAGATAAAATAAAGATGACTAAACATTGTATTTTTCCAGTTAGAAATAAAAGAATGGTAATTTAAATATATTTTTTTCTTTTTCTTTTTTTTCAGAGCTGGGGACCGAACCCAGGGCCTTGGGCTTGCTAGGCAAGCGCTCTACCACTGAGCTAAATCCCCAACCCCAATTTAAATATTTTTTAAAAAAGAAAACTTGCCTGAAGTAAGATAGAATCACCTACTTTGTCACAAATGTTTTAAAATCAACCAATATATGTATATGTATATGTTTGTGTATGTGTATGTGTATGTGTGTGTGTATGTGTATGTGTGTGTACACATATATATATATGCTGATTAATTTTCATGAGGAAAGGAGTTGTGCTTGGTAGTAAGGATGAAAAAAAAATTCCAGTAATTCCAGAAATTACTCCTGCCTTAAACATGATGGTGGTTTGAGTAAGAGAGGGCTCAATGGGTTCATGCATTTGACTGTGTGGTCTCCAGTTAGTTGAACTATTTGGGGTTAGAGGTGTGGCCTCAATGGAGGAGATGAGTCACTTAGGGTGGGCTTTGAAGGTTTAAAGGGCCCTTTCCAGTCCCAGTGTTTGCCTTCCTGCTTGTGGATGAAGATGTAGGCTGTCATCTACTGTTCCAGCGCCACGCCTAACTTCCTGCTCCCACGCTCCCCAATTGTTACAGACTGAAAAGCAGCTGGGACAAACTTGGTACTGGCTTCATGGAATGGCACTAGATTTTCTCTTTGTTGCTTATTTAAAGATTTTTAATGTTTTTTTTATATATATCTAGAATAAACTAAAACTAGAAACTACGTTTTACAAGTTTCTCACTGAAGGTGTCTGAGTTTCTGGTCGCAGCTCAAGTTTTCTTCTTTCTCCTAATCAAGTCACTTTTTCAGATCATTTTGATGATGTCATTTTGTGCTCCAAGTCTCTCCCTTCCTATTGCTCCCTGTCATCAGAGCATTAAAATCTCTCTCCGTGCAGCAATCCTGTCCAGCTCTGTTCCTGTCCTCTGTTTGCAATTCTTCCTAGTACTTAGTACTGTTTAAAATATTGTTAATATAAAATTATCCAAAGAGGATTAATTTTGATGAAGTGAAGGCAACAGTTTCTTTTGCAAAGACACATATATACATTACTTAAAAGTAAAGTGGCCCATACACATACAGCCACCAAACTAGATAAGATGGATGAAGCAAAGAAGTGCAGGCTGACAGAAACCGGATGTAGATCTCTCCTGAGAGACACAGCCAGAATACAGCAAATACATAGGCGAATGCCAGCAGCAAACCACTGAACTGAGAACGGGACCTCCATTGAAGGAATCAGAGAAAGGACTGAAAGAGCTTGAAGGGGCTCGAGACCCCATATGAACAACAATGTCAACCAACCAGAGCTTCCAGGGACTAAGCCACTACCCAAAGACTATACCTGGACTGACCCTGGACTCTGACCTCAGGGGTAGCAAGGAATCTCCTAGTAAGAGCACCGGGGGAAGGGGAAGCCCTGGGTCCTGCAAAGACTGACCCCCCAGGGGAACTGATTGTGGGGGGGAGGGGGGCAAGGGGGGGAGGAGGGGGAGGGGAACACCCATAAAGAAGGGGAGGGGGAGGAGCTAGGGGGATGTTGGCCTGGAAACCGGGAAAGGGAATAACATCTGAAACATAAATAAGAAACACCCAATTTAATAAAGATGGGGAAAAAAAAGTAAGTATGAGCCCAAGGTGGTGTTTGGTTAACATATGTTACTTATGTTACATACATGTATATAAAGTGTCTGGGACCGCCTTTCTTAACCAGGAGTGCTTGGCACATAACTTGAATGGTAGAAAAGGTTCAGAAAGTGAGTCAAATGCTTCAGCAACATGATTTGCTCGGACTTTGTTAAATACTCATTCACAATATCATCTTTTATCACTTAGATGTAAGAATAAAGGAAGACTTTTCCCTTAAATCAGACTTGAATACTGAAAATTCTGTGTGATACTCTAATTTTCCTATAGACATACACATCTGATACAGTCTTCAACATTCGTTTTTCTAAAAACACATATATGGCTAAAAAACTCATCAAAAAACTAATTTTCATAAAACCATGAGCTCCAAAAATAATAGCAAGGCGGAATAGAGCTTTCATAATGTTCCTCGTTAAAGCACACATATATACTTACATTCAGAAAAAATATGGTTTGAAATAAGTATTCCTTAAAATAAACTACATCTGTAATAGGTATGTGTGTTATAAAATACAAGTATCGCTCTTAGTTATCTTAAAACCATGGCCGTGTTTCAAACCTTACAAAATCTTTGCAAAGTGTGCCAGGAGAGAAAGCCAGTTTCGAAAGAAGTGGTTTGAACTAAATGCACACATGTTGGGTACTGCATCACATGCTATTTAAACAGATCCACATGCATCTGTCTTATTTTAAAGACTGCATTTGCAAATACTCCGGGTGCATCGAGAACGTTTATTACCTACCAATTTCCCTTTTATCTTGAGAGACAGTACTCGATATGATAAATTATCTTCCCGGTAAAAAAAAATCCATTCCAGAAAGCCCTCTGAAATGAGCAGTTGTTAAACTACAAGATCTTTAAAATGAACACATTTGTAATGAGAAAAAGAAATTGAAAGGTGAAGCATTGGAATAAAATGTCTAATGCTTATAGAAAAAAAAATAGCTGGAATCGGGTAATATGTAAAGTTGTAAAAATGCTATACTTATCCATGTCTTATTAAAAAAAGTATAAATTACAGGTAACTTGAAGTCGTACGTGTCATGCTCAGAAAATACTTTCCTATGGGTGACACGAGTGTTTTCATTTAAAGGATTAACCTGTGTTTTTGTCGATGGCTTGGGAGCAATGGTAAAATCTGATACTGCAAACAGGTTTATAGGAAGAGTTGATTCATGGATGAGGCTGTGCAAATTGAGCATGTTCAGGTTGAAAGTTCATTTGCGGGTGGAGCAAAGAGGCTCTTGCCCTACTTCAGTATTTGGGAAGCAGAGACAGGCAGATTTCTGTGACTTTGAGGCCAACTTGGTCTACATAGTGAGTTCCAGGAAAGCCAGAAATACGCTGAGGGATCCAGTCTTGAAAACAAAACAATTAACAAACAGGAATGAGTGAAAGAAAGTTCACTTTCTATCTGCCCTTGGAACAATATGTAAAGACATACCCTTGTGAAATTTTCCTAGGTACAGATTTCTTGAGGGAGACAAAGCACGCTGTAGATGACACATGCAGAGACCAAAGTGTGTCCTTTTTTTTTTTCTTACCCACTTCCTGCTTCTTCCTTCTGTCTCTTTCTTTCCTCATCCTCCAATCCCTCTAAGGAAGATGTGCCTTCTGGCAAGGTTATCTTTAAAATGAATCAGGGACTTTATTTCCTTTTTTTTTTTCTCTTGTCATCTGCAGAGGAATGTGTTTGGGGGAAGAGCCTCCTGATTGGCTGTATTAAGAGAAGATCGTCTCAAGGCTTCATCTTAACAGCTCTCTAGGAAGGACTGAAAAGCAGCTGGGATCATCACTCCCAGCCCAAGCAGCAATCTAGCAGCTGTTACTGGACCACACTCCTCATATAGATGTCCATGTGATTTTCTTAGCTAGGGGCACATCTGTGGGACATTATGGATCTGTCAGAAGATTAAACACTTCATTTGCACTTATCGAAATGTCTGAAGGAAGTGTCTGAAGTGTGATGGTCCTTTGTGGGTTTTACAAGGAGGCATTTTCAGAAGCAGGAAAAGTCGTGCACTGGAAAGACTAGCTCTACGTTTATAGCAACAAAAAGAGAAGAATTGGTATTAGGACCAAAATAGAATTAAAGGTTAAAATGTGAAAAAGGCAGAGTCTTTATATGAACTAATAAAATGGTCATTAGTGGAGAGTATTGAAGCCATACTCCTTGTACACTATAAGGGTATCATTTGTAGATTTCTTCTATATATGAGTACAGGTATGTTTATACTTACATATGCCTGAAGTTTATTAGTGACACATGCTTGAGAGAGAGAGACGATTTAAAGAAGGATTTGCTGTAGCATATTTGGTTGTAGGATTTTCAGACTGCAGTTGACAGGAGTGATGTGATTAAGCCCAGTAACTTACTTCATGATGAAATAGGGGACAGAAGGGAGAGGTGGTGACAGTGAAGGAGGTAAATGCATCTGCAATGACAAACCTTCCTGTTCTTTTGTGTAATTCCTCCCAGGATCCCATTCTCTGGGTTGTACTGCTTATACACAAGGCAGGGCATCTCCCCTCTCAGTTCATTTCCTTTGAAGTGCCCACACAGATTACCCAGTAATGGCGTTTCCTACAAAGATAACCCAATGATAGATATGCAATTCCCAATAGGTGGTCAAAAAAAGGTTATGTTCTGAAATAACAACACACTTAAAATATTCTGTACATGTAATGTATTTGGTGCTAAGAATGTTTACATAAATTTTTACTTTAAAAATACTGAAGGGGCTAAGAACACTGGGTACTCTTCCATAGGCCTGAGGGTTCAATTCCCAGAATCTACAAGATGACACACAGCCATTTGTAACTAGAGTTTTGGCACCCTCCCCTGGCTTCCTTGGATGCTAAGTATGACATGGAACACAGACATATATGCAGGCAAAACATCTATACACCTAAAATAAATATAAAATAATAAAATATATTTAAGGTGCTGTATTTTCACAGAAGAAAAAAGTTGAGACGTAAAGGGCCTATCTTTGCTTCTCCAAAATTCCATAATGACTGGATTCAATAATTAGTTAATCCAATGCATTCATTAAATTACTACTTATATGTATGTGTAGGTGTTCGTGTTAGTGTGTGAGTGTGTTTACACATGTGTGCTTGTGTACTTAGACTAGAGATCAGTGTCAGCATTTTTCCACAGTTCTACAACTTGAATCCTTTCAGTCAGGGTCTCTTAATGATTGCGTAGACTCTGGTTAGCAGGTTACAGAGGTATGTACACCTTATCTGTGTACCAGTGCTGAGTGTCTTAGGGTTTTACCGCTGTGGACAGAGACCATGGCCATAGCAAGTCTTATAAAGGTCAACATTTAATCGGGGCTGACTTACAGGTTCAGACGATCAGTCCATTATCATCAAGGTGGGAGCATGGCAACATCTAAGCAGACATGGTGCAGGAGGAGCTGAGAATTCTACATCTTCATCTGAATACTGACTTCTAACCTGTTGGGATGAGGGTCTTAAAGCCCATGCCCACAGTGACACACCTACTCCAATAACGCCACACCTATGCCAATAGTGCCACACGTTCTAATAGTGCCACTCCCTGGATTGAGCATAGACAAACCATAACATATACACATGTTACTCACTCATAGAATCTAAACTTAATGCTTTTATCTCTAATATAATGCAACACTGCAGCTTCCAAGACGGATCATGAGTCCTTTTTGCACACTAAAAATATTTTAAATGCTAACAATTTGAAGTGCGAATTGTCAATTGTAATTATAACAGGGAGGATGTATAATGTCTTAGGGGAAGATGGAGCAACAACTGACAGGTTATTGTCTATTATCTATAAATGAGAAATTTCAATTAGGTTTAAAATTTTTTTCTTTAATCTTACAACATGTTGGAGATTGAGACATGAGCATTCAGAATTTGAGGCCATCTTGGGCTATGTAAAAAAGCCTTATATCTTGGATGGAAGATCTGGAGGAGGAGGGAGAGGAGGAAAAGGGAGAAGAGGAAGAGGAAGTGGAAGAAGAGGAGAATGGAATATTTATAGAATATAATTAGGAGTGAACAATCAGAAATAAGCTTGTCTGAATTGTCAGTCATAGTTGTTTGTTTAATTTCTAAAAATTTCTGCAAAATGATCTATGGCCTTTAGTTTGGGTAACTGGGCAGGGGCAATAAGGATGGTAGATTTTTCAGTGATCTTTTGGGTACAAAATTTGATTAGATATATAAGATCAGACAATAAGTAGAACACAAGTCCTCCTTAAAGTAGACTCACTAGATCCATTTTGGCCAGATTTGGGCTCATTTCTCTGATCACTTTTTAGATAGACTTAGAAAGTGAAAGAAATAACATTTTTATTTATTTTAGTTTTTTTTATTGGATTTTAAAAAAAATTATGTTTCAAATGTTATTCCCTTTCCCAGTTTCCTGGACATAACCCCCTATCCCATTCCCCTCCCCTTCTTCCATAAGGGTGTTCCCCTCCCCATCCACCCCGTTCCCACCCCCAACATTCCCCTACACTGGGGGTCCATTGCAACATTCCCTTCCCTTTCCTCCCTCCAAACCTTCATATATTTCCCTCTTCATTCTCTTTCAAATTCTTCTTTCAATATTATATGGCATGTATGTATTTATAAGTTTATGTACTTGTATGTATGTGTGTATGTATGTATGTATGTATGTATGTATGTATGTATGTATGTATGTATGTATGTATGTATGTATGTGGTAGTTTGAACAAATATGAGTTTCAGAGGCTCATATATTTGAATGGGTAGTCATCAGGGAGTGGCACTATTTGAAAAGGATTAGGAAGTGTGGCCTCATTGAAGAAGTATGTGACTGGAGGTGAACTTTGAGGTTTCAAAAGCCTATGTCAAGCTCACAGTATTTTTTCTGCCTGGAGATCAGGATGTAGTTTTCAAATCTGTTCCAGCTCCAAGACTGCCTGCATGCTGCCATGTTCTCTACCACTGTGACAATGGATTAAACCTCCGAAACAGTAATCAAAGCCTAGTTAATGCTTTTCTTTTTCTTTTTAATAAGAGTTGCCTTGGTCACAGTGTCTCTTCACAGTGATAGAACAGTGATTAAGACAATGTATTCATGTATGTGTATATTCATACTTATTCAGAAATGCAAACTCTTCAGTCCATAGAATAGGTTGGTGTTTGACATGTGTACTCTTCCTTGGGGAAAACCCTTCTCCTACTCCAGGCTTTCCTCAGTTGCTTATAGTTCTCTGTGTAGGGTTGAGGCTTCCTCTTTGTCCAGTTTGTTCAGCTCATGTTTGAGTGCTTATGTTGGAGAGATTTTATGTCTGTCACTTCTGATGTTACTAAGAGTCACTGTCTCATAACGGATTACCTGACTATTTGGCTCTTACAATTATTATGATCCTTTTATAATGTTTCCCGAGTCTTAGGTATGCCAAAGTTTTATAGACTATAGACTCTTCAGTTAGGACTGGGTTCCACAACTCTGAAATTTGATTGATTGTGGGTATTGTTGATAGCCTCTATTAGTTGCAATGGAAAATTTCCTTGATAAGCATGAAGATTACATGTATTTGTTGGAATAAGGACAAATGTTTATAGATTATTGTTTTGTGATGATTTAGTAAATTAGTAGTTTTAGATTCCCTCCAATAACCATGATTTCATGAGTACCAAGTAGTTAGCTGCCTTTCCAGTAGTAGGCTTGGTCTTCATCCTGTTGAGTGGGTCTTAAATCCAATTTGAGAGTTCTTTGATACCGCTAAGGTGTGGGTCACTGCTGTATTCTTAGGTTATTGTGTGATGCTGGTTGTTGATGTGGTTCTTGGGCATCATAACTGGCTAGGACTATTGGTTGCCTCCTGCTTGTGGGAGCTTGTATGGTTCTAATCTTCAGGGAGAGAGTGCTCAGGTCAGATCCAGCTCAAGGGCCTCTGGGTCTTATTTCTAAAGAACATAATATCGTTAGCAATAGGAACTTACCTTCCACGTCTAAAGGGTAGCCAAGAACAGCAGTGAGCTTTATGTTTGAGAAGTCTCTTGGACAACCCTGGCCAACAACTCAGAAGAGGACTTCTCATGGCTTGGAGGTCTTTGCTCTTGGAGTGAGCCCAAGTGAGAAAAAATAATTAAAATTATATATGTTTATTAATATATGGAATTACATATTATATTTTTCTCTGGGGTCAATAGTTAAGTGCTTTTCTTTGCTTTTAAAATATATCTTTGGGGTTGGGGATTTAGCTCAGCGGTAGAGCGCTTGCCTAGGAAGCTCAAGGCCCTGGGTTCGGTCCCCAGCTCCGAAAAAAAAGAACCAAAAAAAAAAAATAAATAAATAAAATATATCTTTATTATTTTCTCTACTTCCCCTTCCTTCTGTATTCACTGTCCTCCTTTCGTAGAGTCCCCTTTCCTAAATTTTCCCTTTCACCTTTGCTATCATACCTCATCCATCTTAGTATTCCCTACTCCATGGCTGCACAACACACCCACCCAATCCCAATCCTAGCAATATTTATGTTTCATGTTGGTAAATGGTCTCTGTAGTTTCTATAGGCCATGAACTCTCAAATCTGAAGAATTAGAGCCAGAAACCTCCAATAGATTCAAACATGCAACATTTCTCTTTTTGGAACCCGAATACCCCACTCAATATAATCTTTTTGAGTTCTATCTATTTACCTGAAAAGTTCATAATTTTATTATTTTGTACAGCTGTATAGTACTCCATGGTGTACATGGAGCATATTTTTGTTTCCTATTTATTAGTTGTGGGATCTCTAGGTTGTTTGCATTCCCTCGCTATTGTGTATAGAGCAACAATGAACATGGCTGAGCAATATCTGTGGAGTTTAATATCAAGTCCTTTGAGCGTATGCCAAAGTGTTAGGTATAGCTGTGTCAGACTGTAGACTAATTTTAGCCTTTTGTCTGGCTGAGGGAGAGCTAGAAGGGAAAATAGGTCCTTGAAACTCTACCTTTTAGGGAGGACAGCTTTGTCAGTAAAGTGCTTGCCTTACAAATACAAAGACCTAAATTTAATCCCCAACAAGCCATTTGCATTAATGCTTCTGGTTTAGGGTTTACTTAGGGAACCAGACACAAGTCATTTAGAGTAACATTGTCCAGTCTCTCTGTGTGTTCATTCTCTGTCCTCAGATGCATTGCTCCTTGTTATTTTCCCCCATAGCTCAAAAGAGTTACATAGTACATTGTTCAGTAATAATTAAAAACATGTTTTCTCCATTAGTAATAGTTCATAGTTAGTCTGAGTTTAAGTAATTGGTGTAACTGACTATTTTGAACTATAGAGACTAGCACTCAAGGTTATAAAGAGAACAATAGTCAATAAATACATGAACTTAAAATGGTGACTTTACTTATTTATATAATTTTTTTCAATTTAGGATATTTTGTTAGGCAGTGTGCTTCTTCTTAAACAGTTACTCAATTTCTCAGTTTAATGCACAAACACACACACACACATAGGCAGAAATATGCATGTTCTGTTCAAATTTTATAGATTTAAATAAAATCATGAAGGTGCTTTAAATTAAAAGAATTTGTGAATTTATATAAATAAAAATAAGATTTATAATAGGTGTTTTAATATTTATTCTAAGGTTTCTTTTTGCTTATGTTGACAGTCTATGACCTGAAAATTCTAGACTTACGTGCAACAATTTGCCTCTTCTTTGAAATATGACATGTTCTCAATTATTCCCTAGTGATTAGAACTAAGAACAGCAGGAAACTGTGTGTTTAACTATCCCAAGATGCCATCAATCTGAAGAATTTCAGTCTTTGGAGCATATAAGTTTTTGAAACTGAGTGTAAAAATGTGAGTCTATTTTAATATGTCCAGTAAATCACAAGGCCTTTGTAATTTTAGAATATATTTTTGAAATCATTATAGTTTTATAGCAATATTATCTTCTATAAAGATCTCCCTTTTCACTTAAACTAATTGATTGAATTATTTCACTACATATTTTATAAGACCCTTTAAAATAAAGTAAGATTTCTTTAAAATCTAGCATGTTAAATCAGAGAGTTGACATGCACACCTAGGTAAAGAGAAAGCTGAATTTATCCCAGGCCTTCAGACATATTGTAAAGCCTAAAGATTTAAAAACCAGGATACATTTATTTGCTCATAGTTTTGTGGAACAACACCAAAATGCACCTAAAAACAAAACAAATAAAAAGAGGTGACATTCCAGTAAAGGAGTTATCAGACATGCTGACTTGCCCTATTAAGTTTGCTATTCTTTGCCATTAGCTACCCATGTAACTCGGATGTAACTCCTCTTGTCTATAAAAAGTTTTCATGAGGGGTTGGGGATTTAGCTCAGCGGTAGAGCGCTTGCCTAGCGAGCGCAAGGCCCTGGGTTCGGTCCCCAGCTCCGAAAAAACAAACAAACAAACAAACAAAAAAACAAACAAACAAACAAAAAAGTTTTCATGTGATATTTGGTGTGAATGACAGTATACGTTTCTATGGTGTTTTTATTCACCTACTCCTCAGTAGAACTAGTCGTCCTAAATGTGTGTCCTTCTGAGGTGTATGTTGTAAATAGCATATTTTACATATTTGCAAATGTAAATTTTATCATATTAAGTCTCAAGAGGCAGAGGTGGGTAGGTGGATGGGGAAGCTTCCTCATAGAAGCCAGGGAAGGGAGGATGGGATAGGGGGTTTCTGGAGGGGAAACCAGGAAAGGGGATAGAATTTGAAATGTAAATAAATAAAATATTCAATTAAAAATAGTAAAAAAAAAAAGAAAGAAAAAAAGAAAGAAAGGAAGAAAGAAAGGAAGAAAGAAAGAAAACATCTATAGCAATAGGGATAAAAAAGGCCCAAGAATGTTCACAGCCACACCCTCAAAATGATTTATTTGTTTAGGTATTCATTAGGTCAGTTTTTATGTCAAGACAAATTATTGTTGTCTGAAACTAATAATCAGCTCTATGTTAATCCTATGAATGTGTGGTGGTTTGAATGAGACTAGCCCCCAAAGGCTCGTATATTGGCATGTTTAATCTGGAGTTGAACTGTTAAAAAGGTTTGAGAGGTGAGGCCTTGTTGGAAGAGGCATGTCACTGGAAGTAGGCTCTGGGGTTTCAAAAGCCCACGCTAGGCCCGATGTTACTTTTTCTATTACTCTGCCTGTGAATTGGGATGTAGCTCTTAGATACCTCTCCGACTCCATGCCGGTTTGCCTGCCTGCCACCAAGTTTTCCACCAGGATATTGGACCAACCGACAGTGTAAGCAAACCTCCAATCCACTGTTTCCTTTTGTGAGAGTTACCTTGATTATGGTCTCTCTTCACAACAATACAACAATTACTAAGACAGAATGGATGCCTTAATTAAGCTTGCCTAGAGACTTACTTTCTAATAGTAAAGTTAACTTTTTCCAGGACTGAGTTAGTTACTTTGTGTAGTAAATAGCTTTTACAATGGACACAATACTCTGACTTGTTGACGTTGAAACCACTGTGAAACATCTTCCCTTTGAATGCCATAAGGATTCCAGCTGAACCATTTCCAGTGAATAGAAAATAAGGAGCAGTGCTAGATAGTTAGCTCTGACGTTAGTCATGATTAATTATAGAATGTTTTGATGCACTCTCTTGTTGTTGATTATATGGGAGGCTGTATTTTGCATGCTGAAAGAGACGTATGGAGAGTCCTACATGGCTGTGATTTGAGCATATCAAGCCCTGAAAACTGATGTGCTGTGATTGTAGAACTGAGAGAATCATGCGAATGGACGTAGAAGAGGACCTTTCTTGTTCCTTGGCATGACAACAACTGTTCCAACTGCCGTACTTTTTAAGTTGCCTAATAAAATATAATCTGAGTATTTGGGGATTATCTTGAATTTTTTTTTCTTAGCTTCTTTGAAGCTAGACGTATATAAAAAGGGGCTAGCTTAGGTAATTCTGCCTCGACTTTCTACTGCTTTCTGTATCTTCGTGGGGAGGACTATTACAGGAGAATTATCTCTTCCATATGTTCATTCTGACCTCAGGTACTTATTACCTTCCAAAGACCTCACCTGTTAAGACCATCTGCCTCTGTCCCTGCCCAGATCTACGTAAAGAGATGCCACAACAATGGCGGCTTTTATAAAAAGCAAAAGCATTTGAAGGGGTACTTGCTTTTAGTTTAGTTCATTGTCATCAGGGTGGGGAGCACGGCATCAGGCGCAGCACTGGAGAGGTAGCTGAGAGCTGCATCCTTGTCCACAGGAGTACAGTGACAGACTGGGACTGGCTGGGGTCTTTGAAACCCATGTTCAAGATAAATTCCCAATGTCACACTTACTACTCCAACAAGGTCAAACTAATTATCCTTATAATCCATTTACATCTTTACTTATCAGAAATAAACAAAAGATTGTTCTATTATCTATAGACATCCTGTCTAGGTATATGACCCAGGACTAATAACATAGCTGTAGACATTTCTATGCCTTTTAAGTTCCTTTTTGCTTTCTAAATGTAATCAGACTATCTGTAGGGATTGCCATTCTCATCAGTCAGAGAGGGAAAAAAAGGGTCATTTTAAGAAGAAATATGATTTTCCACTGTGATAAGGATGTTAAATAGTCAATTTAGGATATAAAGTATATTTAAGATATGCTAATTTTCCCTCAGATCATTCTTGTAAAAATAAAAGTAATTTCCTCAATCATTTTTCAAACTTAGATGACACAATTAAGTTGAGCAAGTCAGAATGACCACTCTACCCTCTTGCATAAAGGTGACCTAGGGAGACTCATCAAAAGGACAGCAGTAGACAGGCTGGTCAGAAGGCCACAGGCTTGATCTTCATGACGGCCATCCTTCCATCCCCATCTCACACCAATGCCCTTAGAAATAACACATTTTGATCTGTCTGGTCCATCCACATTGTGGTTGATTTAATTGGTCAGAGTCCGTTGATAGCAATTCTTGCTCCTGGTCTTTGCTTTATGATAGTTCTGTTGGGGTGAACTTCTAGCACCAATAGTCCTTTTATTTGTATAAAAGGAAAAATCTTTCAACATTATAAATATATCTATCTCCTTCCTGTCTCAAAGCACAGTGTGCAGCCATAGCCCTCCTCCAATCGTTATAGCCTTGATGTGCTGGGACTAGGCTTCTATCTAGGAGCTTCAGGGTTTTTTATCTCTTCTATTTTTCACAGCTCATCGTCAGGATGCATTTTTATATAAATTTATAAGTGGACACACATACTATACACTTATACATAAATTCAATAGTTTTCTTTTCTGACAGCAATGTAATAATTTCTATAAAATAATAATTATAATAGTTTTTGCTACCTAGGTGACACATTTTGCTAAAATGTATATAAGAAGTACCTTAGCTATGGATTAGTCCATTCTGGTTTCTGTCTACGAGAAAATGACAAGAGAAAAAAATGTATTTTCCCTTTAGGAAATATTTAAGAGCAATAGTCTTCTATTCAAGCAGTTTAAGAAGGAAATAGTTTTTAGAATTAGTTAATAACGGCCACCAAAGAGTGTTTCTTGGATTGTTGATTTGTGATTAGTTGACATATTATTTAATGATGAATCTCAGGCCATAGATGTTTGGAAAATGTTGGATTAAACAAGGTTACCTCAGTAAATATTAAACTTTACCATGCTTATGTGATTCAGCATTGTAAGTTACAATTCACAGAAGCATGCTAGAATTAAATTATCAGAAGGCACTTGTAAATATAGGATACAATATTATTTAAAAACATTTAGCCTTTTTTCCCCCCAGATAATGGCTCATGATTAGAGAGAGACATAAAAAGAAAGAAGAAAGGGTAGAAAGAAAGAAGGAAGGAAAGAGGGCAAATGGGAGCTTATGTTGCTTTATTAATGAGGTAATGAAATGAAAATACCTTCAGTGAATAGAAACTTTTCAGCATGTTTTTTTCTGTTTTCGTATCTACCCACTACATTACATACTTAGAACTATTGACGGTGGTGATGTGGAATAGATGTAAGAAGTAGAAAAGTGCTGGTTGGGAGTGGCATTAATAGCTAGACTGTTATCTCAGAAAGGGTGGTGAAGGCCAATGTAAACAATAGAGATTAACAAACATTAAGTATGTAACAGTTAGAGGCCATAACTGGGTGAGGTGCTTTAATGAGGCATCAGTAGTCATTGGATGAGGAACTTTGGTTAGGCACTTCTGTCTTAGGGTTTTCATTGTTGTGAACAGACACCATGGCCAGGACAACTCTTACAAAGGACAGCATTTAATTGTGGCTAACTTACAGGTTCAGAGGTTCAATTCATCATCATCAAGGCAGGAAGCATGGCAGCACCAGGAAGTCATGGCGGTGGAAGAGATGAGAGTCCTCCATTTGTTCAGAAGTCAAACAGGAAAAGACTGGCACCCACAGGGCTAGGAGGAGGCCCTAAAAGCCCACCTCCACAATGATGCACTTTTTCCAACAAGACCACACCTCCCAGTAGTGCCACTCCCTAGGTCAAGCATATTCAAACCACCACAACTTCGAAAGTTATAACTGGCATTTACAACTTTAAAAGGTGAGACACTGATGAATTGTCAATTATACAACAAAACCATAAGATTCATTGATGTAAGAGCCAGTGAAGAATTATATAGTCCTTGTCGATGAATGTTAGTGACACACAAAAATGATAAGCAAGTAGTTTGTGGCAGAATTAACCATAGCCCAAGGGTATTCTTTCCTTTATTGATTCTATATAGTTCTTAAGTACTTCTTCAGGTGCGATATCATCTCCATTGGTTAATTTTGATTCTCCATCTTTTATACTTCCAATCTAGAAGTAGAAAGCTGTGGACCCTCATTAATCTTATTCCACATTCCACTTTATCATCTCTGTTTTCTTCCAAGTTTTAACACTCATCCTGTTGCTCCTGAGTTCATCTGTGGTTACTCTGTAAACTAGAGGGTGAAGCTAACTCCTGAGTTATATTTTTATACTTCGGCACTTCATGACTCTATGAATTCACATTTGCTCTTCCTTCCCCTAAACTCTCTGTGCATCTGTCTTAGACAGTCTGTTAAAACTACCAGGTTTTATGGAAATGAAATGGAGTAAAGGTTCTATAAGGTGTATATTTAACCCCTCTAACCTACTTGTTTTTAATTAAATACTTATTTAAAGGCTGAAGGACATTTTTAGGGTTCCTTTGTGTTCTTTGAAAGAGAACTTATTTCATAGCATTCTCAATAAATTTAAATTAAAATAGTTTTCATACTTCTACGAGTGAAAATGCCATTAAGAAATTATTCTACCTAAAAGACATGGAGAATTTGAAAACAGCAAGGACTTTAAGTGTTTAATGAGGACTATGAAATGTGAAATACCAAGTTAAGTGGTTCTTAATAATAATTATAACTAGCACAGTATGCTTGCAATTGATATTTTATTGTGCTATAAATCTTGCAACTACTTTCCTGCATAAATATTAAAGCATGGTTTAAAGTACTTGCTGAAGGAGTTTACATTTACTCTTTTCCAAGAGGAGTTTACTGGGTTGAAGCAACACAAAGGAGTTACTCTCATTAACCAGAAAACAAAACAAATAAACAGATAGAGAGACCACAATGAACCTCTACAAAAATCCGAAAACCAATCACAGTGAAAACCAAGTTTTACAGGAGTATCAGCTCCTCCTGACCAGTCATTTCCCTCTTAAGTTGGCGAACTTAATTCATTGGCCCTGAGCTGATTTCAATACATGGGTATATAATTGCAATTAATTACAATTTATCAAGAGCACTAAAGAGTTTGAAGTGGCTGATAATCTTCGATTACATCAAAACAAGATGTAAGGAACCGGCACTTTTGGGCTCTCTCTGTGAAGACACCTCAAGGAGTATCCTCTTCATTTCAGGCATCTTGGCTCAGATTGTCTTCTTTAACACAGAACGTTCTCATTCCCACCAAAGTTACAAGCATTTTACAAGTTACAAGCATTCAGGAGGTTCAGTTTCCTTCGATGGAGCTGCCATCTTTTTGGGATGTCCCAGGAAGATAAAGAAAAATGTCTACCAAGCATTAAAAAACATAAACCAAAACCAAAACCGAAAACAACAACAACAACAACAACAACAATAGCAACAACAACAGCAACAACAACAACAAATCAAAAAACATAGATTCAGGCATCCTCATTTGGGCCTTTCTTCTTCTTTAACTCCTTTGGATGTATGGGGTGTTTCATAGATACTCTGTACTTTATGACTAAAATCCTCTATAAGTGAGTCTCTAGGAAGTGCTAGAAACTTGGTATAGGGGAGGCTCCTAGGAGTCAATGCTGGTGACCTTAGCAGAGACTCATAGCCATGGGGATATGGAACCTGAAGAGACCACATCCTGGAGCCATGGAGCCCCCTGGTAGGAGAGATAAGGACACCAACCCACCCACAAGACTTTTGACCTCAAATTTGTCCTTTCTGAAAGAAATACAGGGATAATGATGGGACAGAGACTGAAAGAATGGCCAACCAATAATGAATACAACTTGAAATGCATCATATAAGCAAGTACCAAGCCCTGACACTACTGATGCTCTGTTATGCTTGCAGACAAGAACCTAACATAACTGTCTTCTCAGAGATAAACCCACCGCCGAACACTGGATGGAGTCCACCGACTCTTACGGGAGAGAAGGGGGCTAGGGGTGTGTGGCAAGTCGCCATTATAGGCCCTGACGGGGATAGGAATTCCACAGGAAGATCAACAGAGTCAACCAACCCAGACCCCAGTGAGCTCTCAGAATCTAAGGCGCCAAAGAGCATACATGGGCTGGACACACGGACACATGGACACATGGACCCTTGGCCTCCAGCACATATGTAACGGTTGTGTAGCTCAGTCTTCATGTGGGTCTTTCAGTAACTGGAGATGGGGTCATTCCTATAGCCTGACTGTGGAATCTATATCCTAACAGGGCTGCCTTGTCTGGCGTGTGTGTGTGTGTGTGTGTGTGTGTGTGTGTGTGTGTGTGTGTGTGTGTGTGTGTGTGTGTGTGTGTGTGTGTTTGTGCACCATTTTGAGGAGAAAGGGTTGGAGGGTTGGGTGATGGGGGAAGGGACTATGTGAGGGGGAACTAGGAGGGGACAGCATTTCAGATGTAAATAAATACACAAACAAACAGATAAACAAATAAAAGAAACTATAGAATTGCTCTTTTGGCCTTATCCACGTGAACCAATAGGAAAGGCAGGATGTACACATGAAGGGAACAGGCAATGTTTTAAATGGATGAAAACAAAGAAAACGTCAAAAGTCCATATCCGCACTGTCAACAGAACCAAAGGGGCAAGGTCTTGTAAGGAGTGAATCCAGACGTTTTGTAACAGAGGGAGCTTTCAGGAAATGTGTTAGGATCAGGTTGCCTGGGTTCCCTGAAGTCTGCTCACTCAGAGAAACACACTGTGAGAATGAGTGGAAAGTAGGTGCATTTATGGCAGTCCTTTCTTCATGAATTCATGGTAGGTATTATATATATTTTATTAAAAAATATACATTCTGCACAGGAAGGAATACATGTGTGGCACTATAAATGTGATTGAAATTCTATGACTGGGAGATCATGGCCCAACGGGCAGCACATTGATATTGTTCCCCTAAATGGACTTGTCAACCTGCCTTCTCAATATTGATGTTTGTAACTATGGATGAGTGCTGCTCTCATCCTGGAGTAGAGAAGTCCCATTGGTAGAGGGTTATAGTTAATGCCCACTCCTTCTTGAGGAGGTGTTGACTGTAGCTAATAGAAGGGGTATCATAATGGTACAGCCCTTCAGAGACCAGTGAAGAAGAAGAAATTCAGAGGCAAGAAGAAATAAAACATCCAATCACAAGAAAAGAAGAATATATCACAATACCATATACATATGTATGGCAGGAAATTGTCAAGCAATAGAGAAGAAACTGTCATAAAATATGCTTTGATCCTAACTGACGATGTGTTACCCTTCCACAAAGGGATGTTTAAAACAAACTCTGTACCCTAATTCATTGAGCGATGCCTTTGGTAGTAAAAGCTGACAGTATTCTTGCTGAAAAATGTTTGTGCTGATATTGGCTCTTTCAGGAAAGTATGACTAAAGCATGCAGCTTGAGTTTAGTCATTCTGTTAAACTCATCACCATAAGGGTAGAGTGCTGATTGGACAGGGAGAGCTGTATTCACATCAGTACCCAGCACACGCATAGATAAGATAGTTCTCTTTGCTTATCTGACCAGTTTATTTCTCTTCCCCAGTGTTTTTCATTGAGTTTTTTTTTTTTTTTTTAATTTCCTATTTCTGCCACTAGTCACTGCCAAGTTCCCCTTAGATCAGCCTTACTTTTTTATTATCTCTCCTATTCAGGATGCAAGAAAAATGTGAAGGGGAGGTGGACAGATTAAAGAGATAAACTGCAGAACAAGGGGCAGGACCAAAGTAGCAAGAGGTATAATGGAGATGGAGGTAAAGAGATGTGGCTAAATTGTTTTATCCCTGATAGAAAATTTAGCTCACCGGTTACCACTGCATTAACAGATCTGCCTGAACCATATCACGGGTTACTATATCCCACACCCTTTTCAATCCCCAGAAAAGAGACCCTGCCTCAAACCCTATCACTTAAGTCATATTAACAATTACGAGTTATGACCGTCTCCTGATGCTACAGGAATTTATTTTACCTCACTTCGTGTTGGGTGTCTGCCTCCTGCAAATCCAAGGTAACCCCGGTGTGGGCAGCATTTGCATTCTTATGTGCTCCAATTCTATCACCTGAGGCATATTCAAATGAAAAAAAAAAAGCATAGCTATAACTCTAGGCTTCTTTTTTCTGCATAGAGAATTATAATTCAGATAGCAAGTGGGGTAAATAGGAAATGACTGAATAGCTACTTTAACCCCGTGAACTGTAAGCGATCCACTAGTTCTGAGAGGAGAGAATCCAGCGAGATTTCGAAGAGGATTGTGGGAAGACTTCCTAAAGAAAATAAGAGCATCACCACGGCTTCTCGTAAGCAATCTGTAGAACTATCTGCTTGTTAGCATTCTATGACGTTAAAAATTTTTATTGAATGACAATTTTCATGGATTTCCTTTGTCTCATAAGAACTTGGGAAAAATAATGTGACATTGAAATTTCTAATAGTAAAAGAAATCTAGAACTCCTAAGATAGCTCAGCATGTCATACAAGATGGGCTAACTAGTTCCATTCCTGCTACCCAGAAAGAGCTGGACAGAAAAATAAATTTGGCAAAATAGTTCTAACTTACACACACATGCCATAGTATATGCATGGCTGTTCTCTCTCCCTCCTCTCTTTCTCTCTTTCTCACTCTTTCTCCCCCTCCCTCCCTCCCTCCTTTCCCTCTACCTCTACCCTTTTCTCCAATGCGCGCGCGCGTGCGCGCGCGCGCGCACACACACACACACACACAATATAGATAACATGCATTTAAAAAAATAAAAGAAGCTATTCCTGGTTTCAGACTTCTAAAAGAATCATGATTACACATTAATGAAGAAATCTGATTTCTCTCCTCTCATCTGGAAAAAAAATTAAACGAGGCTGAGAAATCTATTAAAAGAGCCATGATAAGAAATAAGTGAAAGTCCACGCAGCGATAATCTTTCTGCTTAAGCCAATCACAAACCATCGGCCCATCCAACTTCTGCCTAAGAAGGAAGGCGAAAAGAATCACGTGAAATGTGACGTCAGGGTAAAGATCTGCTGAGCACAGAGCCGACTTGACATCTGTTTAAGGTTCTCGGGAACTAGGAAAGGTCTAAGATTTTGCTTAATCTGTAATCTAACAAATTAGTCTTCAGCTGTATCGTGGAGGCTGGTACAAGGCTTATATTTCAGGATCAGGAGTGGAAAAAGTTCGTTCATAAGGACAGCAGTGTTGTGAGTAGTATTAGCGACTCATGTACGCAGTTCCACATATGCCAATTTAGGCAAATGGAGACACATGACACATTGTCACATGACAGCCCCACCTATACCAGACAAAATCCCAGCAAAAGATCTATGCAGTGCAGCACGTGATGTGCCTACCATAATGGATAATGGGAAGCATTGCGGCCTTCTCAGACTGCTGAATTTTAGGTATACTTAGCCAGAATTTAAAACTGGGCCTTATAATATAAAAGTAATTTGCAATTTATAGTACCAACTTGAACAATAGATAAGTAAACAAATAAACTTATTTTTTCCAGATAAGTGGAACATTGTGGCCTTATTTAATCTGTGCCATTTTTTCCTTTATATATTACTTTATCAGATGATTATGCCATGATGTCACACCCTAGGTCCCAAATACTGCCTACAGTAACTTTTTCATACTTGACTTGCTTTTATCAAAGTGTTGAAATTCAGATGATATCCATCTAGTATGTGAGCGGATTGCTTGGTATGCGGTGAAAAAAAGAATAGCAAAACTGGTTTGCGTGAGGAGGGAATACATTCTGAGGAAATAAATCGAAGAAGAAGAGAGAAAACATTATTTAGTAAAAGAAACTAGAGTTAAATGTCTAATATAACATATTTTATTGTTGGACTGAACCCCAGGCCAGTAACACTACCAACCCTTCATTAGAATACATTTTTTTCTTCTATATTATCCTTCTACAAAGTAAGACATAAAATATTTTGGTATAAATACAAACTGAAGCCATTTGATACTCCCAACAGACTGAGTGAACTAATTAATTCAATAATTAAGCCAAACGGCCTGTTAACAAGCATAATGAAGTTGTGAATGAATAAAGGACTTACTAAATGAATAAACAGATAGTTAAACACAGTTCTATAACTTACTGAAATCTTTTGTTCAAAATTTTAAAAAACGTGCTTATTTCTCTCCTTTCTAGAAAGCAAATTCTTCTCTTTGATACCAGATTAAAAAGTTTAAGAATTACCTGACATTCAATAAAAGTATATGGATTGTTTATGACTAAATCTCAGATAATTTATAAGAAAGCAGTTGCTCAATATTTTTAAGCCGTTATTCACCCCAAACTGGATATAAAAGTGACTTTGTTCTACGTTGTGATCTTACAAAACCAAAAGCAAAAGTCTGGCTGTTTATTTGACACAATTTTATCACATACATTTAATGCAGGCACAGTCATTGCTCAAGCTAATTACTAAACACATTTCTAAGAGAATGTCTACAATAACTTTGAAATCCTAACAAATACTATCATTCTTTTATTTTTTATGCTCATTAACACAACCTGCATAAGGCAGAATGAATTTTAATATTAAATTATAGCTATATTTATATACAGATAGCACAAATATTGACATCAAAATGTTGTAATATTACACGCCCGTTGAGAATACATTTGAATAAAATTCTGATTCTAATTCTATTACCCTATTAGTACAATTTCATTGCATCTCTATTATTTAGAAATATTTTCTTTCTTAGGAAGTCACTGATATGCATAAAAAGTGGCTTTCTTAACTTCATGTCAAAGACTATGTATTCTGAACATAAGTGATGTCCTCGAGCTTCTGTCAGGTGTACTCCCTATTACAGACTCTCTCAAACCATATCAATACTTAACATCTCACAGGACCAAACGCATTCTGATTGCCTAATAAGCCAATGCCTTCTTGTCCTCAGCATGTCTTGGTTTTCTTTTGTCTGTAATGCTCGAATCTCTATTCATTTACCATCAGTTGTTCTTGATTCCTACTTGGGGATTTGTCTCTCAGTCAATTGCTGTTTGCATGAGCTCTTTCACAATGTCCCGCTCTATTCCAACATTGTCCGGTGCAGAGGGGAACATGCTCCCATCCATACGATGATAAACTGAAAAGAAGAAAAGAATTAAGCAAAAAAGACCACCTGAACACCACACAGACTCACAAACATACAGAGCATTGTCAAATCCGCCAGCAAGGAGAACATGCTGTCACCTCCCGGACATTAAAATTTAATGTCCATCTGCTTTCCTTTCCTTCTGCAAATACCCAGTGGAAGGAACCTGACTCCAGGAGGGATTTTATCAGATTCAGACAGTGATGAAATGACAGTTGACTTCTAAATCAAAAGGTGAGAGAGTGGCCTGCAGCTCAAGTGAGAAACACTTAGGCCGGGCCATGTAGACACCCTCATGAAAATGTGCTTAAGGTTTCTCAAATGAAATCCAGACTTGGCTGAAAAATCCCCGCTGTGAATGTCACAGCCCGCTCAGACTAAACCACAGCTCACATTGTGGCTGCTTCATCTGACCTGTCAGACAGACAGCACTTCATTGAACACGGGCTTATCGAGTGCCACACTTCAGCACAGAGGCGAGTGATGCCTTCAAGTCCAGTTGCTGAGGAAGCTGAGCTGTTATAAAGTCTGGGTTTGTGCTTACCTATAAAAACCTAGGAGTAGGGCCAGGTGAGACGGCTCAGATAGTAAAGCCACTAACAGCCAGGCCTGTAACTTGCGTTCAGCCGCTAAAGCCTACACTGTGTACGAAGAAAACCAAGCTGCCCTCTGACCTTTATACACACTCGGAAACACATGTTGTGGCATACACACAACAAATAAAAGCAGGAAAAATATACTTAAGAGTATAATTTAACACGACACTCTTGCATTCAATAAGCTCGAAATAAGAGGTAGGAAATGAAACATTAAACTTTAATATATTTAAAACTAATAATTAGCCCTGGGTTCTGCCTGCACCACCTCCTTCCATGCAAAAGCCCTTTCTTCTCTTTGATTGCTTACGAGAAGCCGTGGTCAGTTTGCTGTCTTATCTCACTCACTATTTCTCTAAACAGATAGTGGATTATGCCTTATGCAGATTTATTCAATTTCTGTTAGGGTTTAGCATGCTTCTCTACGTTCTTCAGAGATGGCTTTATTATGCTGTCTGAATGGTCTTGCACCTGGGAGCATCCTGCCTCTCGGGTTCATGGAGTTTGGGTTTGCAATGTGTATCACCACATACAGCACTTTCCTTTGGATGAATTTATTCTTATATTTATTTTACAGTAGACAATCTTGTGTGTTTTAATTTCAGATTCTTCAGACCATCATTCCTAATAGTGTGATGGAATTGCTTTGCCACTTTGTTCTTTAATATTTGCTCTTATTGAGTTTCATAGAAGCAGTATACGTAACAAACTAATTTCCAGGTATACTGTCATGTAGGGAATAATTCTCTTTCATAATCATAAAAGTGCCCCCCAAAGACAGTTTTATATAATTGTTATGAAAGAGTCTGTTCAAATAGAATGTTTTCATGAGCAAATATAATTTCCCGAAGCCTTTTTCTGAAAGGCAAATAATTGTCTCTTATCTCAGTTACATCATGAAATATTTTACACTTAGACCAGTTTTTAATTTTATTAAACTTTACACATAGAGTTCTATGTAGCACCAGAACCACTGATTAAAGTACTGTAAAACAACACTCCATTCTTTATTATGTTATTTTTCTCTTACACTCAAAGACTTGCAAATAGGAGAAGAGTCAAAGTAAGGCCATTTGAATCACTTGTGCATGAATCCGGGTTTGCTTCCTCGATAGCTTTAAAGCTCAGATAGCAGATAACTGACTAGCTAATTTCAAAGATGGCAACATGAATTGAATCAGAATACTGGGGAATAAATATTGGGCCTCTCTACAAGAGAAGCAGGACTCTAGGAAGCTTAGAAAATGTTTGAACTTAGTTTAGGATCCAAGAAGCTGTCACTATTATTATTGAACATGGATGTAATGTCCTGCCAATGTAATAGGGCTGTGCTCAATAAATGCCAAGACTATTAATGGAAACAAGAAGAGCGGGAAAAAGTAATTATTTGCAATAATATAGTGATATTCGTAAAAGTACATCTGAGCTGAAAGTCTTAAAATAGCTTATACAAATGGGATTGCAATTATTATTATTATTATTATTATTATTATTATTATTATTATTGTTATTATCCTGAATGATAATTGGTGTAGTTCACCACTCAGATGAGTTTCCATATTACTATCAAGGAATTGGATTTTTAATTCTTAATTTTAATTCCAAATTCCATAGCATAGAATAGATTTTTTTCCCTCAACATCTCATGTAGCACAGGGTGCCTCCATTTCAAAGTACAGCCAAAGCTAGACTTGAATTCCTGATTTTCCTGCCTCCACAGCAAAGTTGTTCATGGTTCCATTATACTTCTGGATACAAAAATCTACCTACTAAAGAAAGGTAGAGACGGGTCCTAATAAGATGAAGTAGAGAGGAAAAATGCAGAAGAAGGGGAGAGAAATCACAGCCAGGCCAATCTGCTCTATTTTTGGTTTAAAAGCTTTTTCTGGGAAAGTCCACCTTTGAATGCTATGAACATTTCTGAATACAGACTATAGCACCTCATCATCTCACCACTACATGAGGCTGAGGCATTACTTGCAGAATGATGTTGATGCATCAAATCAAGTTGGGAAAGTGCCAGTGACGTAGACGAGGAAGGCTGTGAGTAGGCTGCACAGTCTCTACCACAATTATATATTAGAAAATCCAAGAGCATACTACTCAGCTATTAAGAATGAGGACATCATGTGCTGTGCAGGCAAATGGATGTAACTAGAAATATAATCGTGAGTGAGGTAATCGGACCCACAAGAACATTCATGGGTATGTACTCACTAATAAATAGATATTAGCCTAAAAATAGAGAATACCCAGGATGCAGTCCATAGAAAGCAAAAGGGTTAACAAGCCAAAGGGCCCAAGTGAGGATGCCTCAATTCCTCTTGGGAGGAAAAAGAAAGCAATCACGGGAGGTGGGAGGAAGGAAGGGATCTGGGTGGGAAAGGGGACAGTAAGGGGAAGAGGGAAACATGATCAGGTATTGGGCGGGGGAAAAGGACTGAAGCCCTGAGGACCTGCAGAAAGAATGGAAACAGGCAACCTTAGAAATAGGAGGTAGGGCGACCCTCCAGAACGTACCAGAGACCTGGGAGGTAAGAGACTCTCAGGACTCAAAGGGAGAGTCCTTAGATGAAATGCCCAACAGTGTGGAGAGGGAACTTGTAGATACTATCAAGTGAGAAATGGGGTTGCTATCCCATAGTCAAACTCTGACCTATAATTGTTCCTATCTGAAAGAACTTCAGGGATGGAAATGGAGAAGAGCCTGAGGAAAAGAAGGTACAGTGACAGGCCCAAAGGGGGATCTAGCTTAAGGCGAGGTCCCAAGGCCTGACAGTATTACTGAGGCTATGGGGTGCTCACGAAAAAGGGCCTATCCTGACTGCCTGCCAAAAGACCCAACAAACAGCTGAAAGAGTCAGATGCAGATACTTACACCCAACCAATGGACAGCTGCTGATCCCTGTGGTTGAATTAGGGAAAAGCTTGAAGAACCTGAGGAGGAGGGCGACTCTGTAGGCGGACCAGATGTCTCAACTAACCTGGATCCCCAAGATCTCTCAAACACTAAGCCACCAACCAGGCAGCATACACCAGCTGATATGAGGCCCCCAACACATACACAGCAGAGAACTGCTGGGTCTGGGTTCAGTCTGAGAAGATGCACCTAACCCTCAAGACTGGAGGCCCCACAGAGTGAGAAGGTAGGGGTTGGGTGGGGTGGGCAGGTGAGGTGGGGGTGGGCATAAGTGGATGGGGTGGGGGGTGGGCAGGTAGAGACAGATAGAGGAGGTATGGAATGTGGAACAGTCAGAGGTAGACTGGGAAGGGAATAAAATCTGGAGTGTAAAAAAAATTGAATAAAATTAAAAAGAAAAGAAAAAGAAAATCTAAGAGAATTGCCTGAACGTGTTCAGAAACAATAAAGATTTCTATATTTAAGAGAAGTATGTGGAATTCAAATATGTGCTAGACATCATCCATCTTCAGAAATTGAGGTATAGAAATAGTACCAAGTACAGCTGGAAAGAAATATTGAGGAATGATGCAAAAAGATAATATAGGGTTTTTTAATTTTCTTCACAGATGTCTCTTCAACAATGTGAGGATATAATAATTACAGGCGCATATTATACTCTTGTCTGAAAAATAAAATCTTATTAAAAAGTTAATTATTTTCAAATTAACTAGTTTAATAGAGAAATAATGAAATACTAATATTTTCTCTGTCAGATAGATTCATATAACTATGTAAATAATAGGAAGTAAATTTTAATATTTTTGAAGTGGTAAAATATATAGATTTTTTTTCTACCAGAGAAAACACCTGATAATATTAAAGTAATATAATTATGAAATAACAAAGCCCTAAGAATCTTGGGTAAGATCAATAGCCAAGAACAAATAGAAGTAAACAAAATCACATATATTTTGTATATGTACTGGTTTCTCAGAGACAGAGAAATAGTACATGTATGTGAGCACGCACATATGCACATATGCACACACATGCACACACATGCACACACACAATCATTACTTATTAGGAGTTAGTTTACATACTTATTAAAGCCGTGAAATCACATAATCTGCAAGCTGGAGACACAGGGAAGCTCAGTGTCTTTTTCAAAATTTGACAGCCACTGAGATAAGTGCAAAGACCACAGATTATTCTGAACAGACAGAAGGCAGATGTTCTAGATCCAGGAATTATGCAGGGAACAAATGATACCTTCTTGCATTTCTTTGTTCTAGTCATACCAATAAATGTCTTACCACAGAATAAAGGGCACTTGGCAGAAAAACATTCAGTTATAATGGTCATTCCGTTGGGAATACTTCCACAGACACACTTAGAAGTGATATTTAAATTTATCTATATTTAAGTAGAGAGCTGGGCACCTCATTATACCAGACAACTTGATGCAAAAAATTAAGAATTATAAAATATACTGTGTACTTTGTATATGTGGTGGTTAATCTTGATTGCTAACTTGATGGGATTTAGAATCTCCATGGAAACTAACTCCTGTTCATGTCAGTGAGAGCTCTTCTACATTAGCTAACATAAGCCGCACAATCCCATGGTCTTGGTTCCTAGACTATGGTAGAACAAAAACACTAGCGGAACATAAACAGTGATCTTCCTCCTCTTCCGAATGAACTTGCAACGTGAGAGCTATCAGATTCCTGCCACCATGACTTCCCAAGCATAATCAGCTGTACCTTGTGACAGTGAACTAAGAGATGGTTTCTCCTCAAAGCTATCAGGGTAGATTGCCACAGCAATAGAAAAAGTAACAAACCCAGACTATTGGAATGAAGAAATGGGACCATTGTTCTAATAAATTTAGCACCATGGCTACTCACTAGCTTGTAAGAAGAATGTCAAAAGTCGAGAAGGCTCCAGTATAGAAGCCTTCGGATGCTGTAATCAGAGGTTAGTGGATCACCTTATGGAAATTGGGAAGGCCAGCAGTCACAAATGTGGACAGTAGAGGCCCAGGCCATGAGGTTTAAGAAGGGTACAAGGACATTATAAGTGACCAAGGTATCAGCTATTTGAGTAACATTATAGTAAAGAATGTAGCAGCATTCTTCTGCCTGTGTCCTGAGAAACAGACTGAATAAAAAGAAACAGAAACGGGCGAGTTCCTTTGTTAGAAGACATTTAAAGAGGGTAGCATCCAGCCTATGCATGCTGTCGTCCATATCTCCAGTGAGAAAATAAAAGAAATGTGAAAAATGTAAAATTTAGAGAGGAAAATTGTATTAGGAAGTTTACAGTTGCCAAGAGTGAAAGGGCAGATAAGTTATCTGTAATTGTTAAGGGGACGAAGAAAGAAAAGCCTCGTTTTCATCAAGGAAATAGAAGTTTCCTTGAATGTAAGATTCCTCTCTTCAAAGGCTTCAACATAAGCAGATATGAGTTTGTTTATAAGGGGAGACCCTTAACTGAGAATATTGTAGGATGGGATTTGACAGACTTGGGTAGCAGCTCTGGTCTACCTTAAACTCCAGCTCTACCACTGGCAGCACATTGTAGCCTCTGACTTGGGCTGCTGGTACCCTGCAGCATGGTGGTTCTCATGGTCTTAGCATTGATACCATCTTGGCATCTCTGTGGCAGCTTAAACTTCACCTGCACATCTTCATAGTACAGCATAGCAAGACCTCCTTGTGAAGAATGTAATGTCTAATGTCTGATGTCTAATATAGTGTTCTAAGCATTATCTGTTATTATCCTCACTGTACCTATGTTGCAGGAAGAGAACTAGAATTCTCTTTGATTCCACAGATCTTTTAAATATTTATACTTCCTTTCTCTGTGTCTGCCTTACTTGCATGCCACTCACACCTCTTTCCTTGTCAAATGGCACATTTTAAAGCATCACCCTCTCTTTCAAGGAACGTAATTTAGAGTAGTAAGCAGTGAGCATATCTTACAGTGGATGATAGACTCATAAAATTGCTTCCTCCAAACAGTTCCATGATTCTTGAATTCAGCACTATTGAAATATTGGTGGTGTGGGTATCATACAGTCAATGTCTTTACCAGAACAAAACAGGAATATCCTATAACATGATTGCCATCAGAGTCCTTGCCCAGCTCTGGCACCTTGTGGACCAGGTCTTTATTGCCTATATGTCTTTTGGCATTCTGGCCTGGCAAACGGTCTGAAACAATGTTGTAATAAGCTCTTACAGAGATTTAGCATTTCTCTAGTCCATATCTTTGTACGTTCCCACATCCTTTCTACAAATCACTTCCAAAGACCTATGAACCTCACCACAGTAACAACTTACCTACTCCTTGCCAATTTTCTAGATTAGATATTTTTTAGTTGCTGTGACAAAATACGGAAGAAAAGCAAATTACTAACGGCAGAACTTATGCTGACTCAGACTCTGAGAATACACGCTATCACAGCAAGGACTGGACAGGAAATCGGCTGTTCTTGTAGCAGGAGTGGGAGGCAGTGGTCACATACGTCCATCATTAGCAAGCAGGGAGAGATGGAGGTAAAACTCACGTGCTCTCTCCTCCTCTTTCACTCAGTCTGAGACTTTGGTGTGTAGAAGACCTTGTACACATTCTTTAATCCTCAGCTAACTTTCTTTGGAAACGTTAGTACAAATACACCGTGCATTGTGGGTCCCAGGGTTAGTCAGCATTTAGTCATATTGACAACAGAAGTTAACCATCATAATCACTTAGTGAGTGACGCTCTATGCAAGTTAGTTTGTGTACATATACTCTATGCTATGTGTACATATACTCTAGGCTATGTGTACATATACTCTAGGCTATGTGTACATATACTCTATGCTATGTGTACATATACTCTAGGCTATGTGTACATATACTCTATGCTATGTGTACATATACTCTATGCTATGTGTACATATACTCTATGCTATGTGTACATATACATCTATGCTATGTTGTGCATAATGAAAAAGCATCAGGATGCCTTTCGTAGAACACGGCCACACCATACATTGACATGCCTATGTAAATACTTGACTTTTCAAAAGAGCCCCATTCTTAAAACATTTTAAACGCCCAGTGCCCATAATACAACTCACAGACCAGATGGAACTTAAGAGGAAGGAAGACTAAGGGATCAATGCTTTAGTCCTGCATTGAGGGGGGCGGGACAGGATGATCTCAGGAAATGGAGGGGGGGAATTTGGGGGAAGTAAGGAGGGGATGATATAAGGCAGGCAGTATCATGTACTGGAAGGGACAGAAGAGAAGTACAGAGGGCCAGGAAATCAAATAAAAATATGTAGCAATGGAGGATGAGAAACTGGGGACAGTCACTGGAGGGTCTCAGATGGCCAGGGAAACGAGAGGCTCGCAGGATCCAAGAGGGAAACTTAGTTGAAATGAGCAGAGAAGGGGGATAGATCCTGTAGAGACCTCTTCCAGTAGATAGGCACAACTTCTGATTGAGGGATGGGGCCACCCACCCATCAACGTTTTTAACCCAGAAATGTTCCTGTCCAAAGGAAGAACGGTGAGAAAAATGAAGCAGAGATTGAAGGAAGAGCCATCCAGGGACAGCCCCACCTGGGGACCTGCTGTCTGCTCATACCAGACACTGTTGCTGTTGCCAAGAGGCACTTGCTGACAGAAACCTGGTGTGGCCGGACTTCCCAACATACAACAACTGGCCAGTGCAGATGTGGATGCTTAGAGCCAACCATCAGACTGAGCTCAGGGGCCCTGGTGGGGGAACTGGAGGAAGGACTGGAGGAGACGAGGGGGAAACCCATAGGACATCAGCTGGCCAGATCACCCAGTGCTCCCAGGGACTAGACCAACCATGTAGTGTACAGGGAGGGATCCAAGGCTCCACATACATATGTAGCAGTCCATGGCCTTGTCTGACCTCAATGGGATGGGAGGCTCTTGGCCCTGTGGAGGTTGGATGCCCCAGAGTATGTGGATGCTGGAACGGTGGGGCGCGAGAGGGCAGCAGGGTGGGTGAGCACCTTCATAGAGGCAAAGGGGAGGGAGGAGAGAGCAGAAGTGGGATGCGGGTGTTGTGGAGGGGTAACCTGGAAGTTATCATTTGAGATGTAAACGAATGGAATGATTAATAACAATAGATAGAATATGTTAAACTTAAAATTGATAGATATTACAGGATTTTGGTATGAGATAAAAATCTTGATAATATGTGCATATAACCCACCACCAAGCAACAATCTAATAGCACTCGTCATGATGAACAAATGAGAAGGTATTCAAGATCTATCATTTATTTCGTTACCTCTCAGGTCTGGTTCCTCTATTTTAACAGTGCTTCCTGTTCATATATGATACTACTTTGCTGGTGTCCATGAGACTCCTGTACATCACCAGCCTCTATTGCTTCTCATGTACCTACTGTGTGCATATTTAATTTTGACAATGTCTAATGTTCTCAGTTTCTTGGGAATCATTACATTTTGGAGAAGAAAATCACCTTTAAATCCAATTGCATATGCATGGATCTTTAAAAGGTCCGACCTTACTTAAACAAATGTTACCTTACTGGAGTTATTGATCTCAAGAAGGATCAATTATGATAAAACGACTGTGTCCAAAAGAGATATCTTGTCTTTAGAAATGAATATGGAACGATTCTTTTGAATTCTAATAATATGTGCGTGCCATTAGAGAGATGAAAATAGCTGCTCTCTGCCCCAGAGCCAATACTGCGATGTATATGAGGAAATTGATTTGGTAGTAACTAGTTTCCTGCTTCTTTACTTTGTTATGATTATTCATGCTATAATAGCACTAGGTCTTTCTCTTTTAGGAACCATTTTTAAGGGGATCCCTGTTTATCTTTTAGGAAGGTTTAGTAAGAATTTTTTTTAGACTCAAACAAATAATTGCTTTGTTCTAGCTAAGGATACTTCAAGGCCTTTGTTGATCACTGCGCTAGATACATTCTCTTTGAACATGTTCAGGACTGGGTACGCCTTCCAGCTAGGGAAATTATTTGCTGCTTGAGGCGAGAATTATTTATTTGAGGTCTGTCTTCTCTATTATTAAAGCAATGGAAAAACTGATTTTTTCTACGTCTTTCTGTTGAAAGTAAACTTGAGCATTGCACCCAAAACCAACTCTATTTAAATAGCAACCAAACAATGGGGGCATTCCTTTGCTTCTTCTATATTTTAGTTGAAATATTTTTTGCACAAATACTTTCATTCAAACATTTTAATGAAATGTCTCTTTTTAAAAAAAACTTTTGTTGTTGTTGTTGTTGAATATGTTTTTAAAATGGAAGCTTGTTATATATAATGAATTCTGTGATTAATAGTCCATCAGAGTGTATAATAATGTTTGAAATGTAAAAGAAAAGCCTTTTCCTGAGTTTCTTGCATGTAAAGAACTATTAGGTAATTTTAATAGAGTCACACAGAAGGCCATGGTGCCCTTGCTTTGGTTAATGTCTGTGTGTTTTGCATTCTTGACCCTTGTATTTGTTCGCCTGAGTTGCTCTTACAATGTACCACTGGTTTCACTGCTTAAGCAATGGATGTTTTCTCATTGTTTGGAAAACAGATTGCTATGCAGGCACACTCGATTTCTTGCAAAGTCTCTAGGTTCTGCACAGATAGCCTCTCTCAGTGTCTTCACATGATTTTCCTGTCTCCTTGTTTGAGCTGCAATCTCCTTTTTAAAAAAAAAAAAATGACAGTCATCACACTGAATGGGATCCTAGTGATGTCACTTCTATTTGGACACCACATTTTAAAACTTAATTTCTCAGTTAATTCCCAGAATATCAGGCTTTATATGACATTTTATGCAATATTCTTTGTTCATTTCTATTGTGCACTCTCCTTCCCCACCTCTACCCTGTCATGTTGTCCCTTCCTTCCTCTTAATAGTCCTTTTCTCTGCTTTGATGTCACATATATTTTATTATCTTCTCCCTGACCTTTAAAATCTATTTCCTCCTTATGGTTTATTTTCTATACTTTTGAATTTTTGACAGACATATATATCTAAATTCTACAAACAAAAGGAAATGTAGTATTTTGTTTTCTATCAAATGTAATAACATGGCTTCCAGCTACATCCAGTTTTAAATATGTATTTGTTTTTCCTACTTAGAATCCCTATGTGTAAATATAGTCTATTTTGAAATATTGCAGGCTAGACCATTCAAAGTCCAGAGATATACGTTTCATCCCATGGAAGCCTCAGGCATTCAATTGATATCTCTGACAAAGGAATTTACAAAATCACAAGAGCAGGACAAACTATGTTGAAGATAAGGATGGTGACCAGGATAGAAAGAATAGAGGTTATCATCGACACAAATGTAGAATGAGAACATTGAGCTTAAAGACTTTTGTAACATCCAGGCACCGGAAGTCATCATTTTGAACAACATATTTGAAAGTAGAAATCGATCTGAAGAGCTAAATATGAAAGTTAAAAGGCTATACTTGATTTTACAGTTCTCAATCTTAAAGGCTGGATTTGGGGATTCAATTACTAAGCAGAAGGTTTTTATACCTTAGAAAAAGGTATAGAAGATTAGATTTTATATGATTTTAAGGAAAGTGTGGTGTTTGTGCCTTCTATTGTCTGAGGCTTGGGAACCTCTTAGATTGATATTGGATGCATACCTGAGTACAGGCAAGAAGTCCCCTGAGATGTCCAATAACAGCATACTAAGGGCCATGTTAGGAAATTATGTGTGATCCTACTTTCCATTTTGATCAAAACTGTACAATTCTTGTTAACCAAATTTGGTCATGAGTAGAAGAGAGATCAAGACTTATGCTGTCTTAGGAACACTACTGGAGAGACATGGGCAAGTTTAGAATACTCTTTGCAAATATTCCTATTTTTAACAGGATGTAATATCTTTTTTTTCTTTTTACAGAATAGTATAAATGTTTATTTTCTTTATGATTTATTCTTCTGCCCTGTTTTTACAATATAGAAAAATGTAATTTTTTAATAGCTCTAATAAATATAATCTTTCTACTTTGGGATGTAAATAGGGCTTAAAAATTATAGACCGAACCAGATGTAGTATTGTAAACTTTCATTGTGGAACTCATGGTAAACCAGAAGAGAAAATATTCTAACCAACAGTGGGTATAGACCAATGGGTTTCCTTCTTCAGAAACAGAAAATAACTTTCAAATTAACATCACACAGACACATATGTACAACAAATGATTTGCATATTTCTTAAAGTTTATGCATCTACTTTTATACTTTTAGTAGTTTTTTTCATTATCAAGTTAAACTTCATTTTATTCATGTGGATTTTTTTTTAGCATCCTCAGTAAGTTAGTAGTAAGTTAAAAGGCAATAATCTAAAGCTAAGCCCAGGGGCACATTTCTGTGATTGCAGATTTGGAAAGTAGAGGCAGAAAGACCAGGAGTTCTAGGTCAACTTAGCCTACATAGTAAATTAGGAGTGAGCCTGGAGTATATCAAAACAAAACAACCTCCTTGACCTATGTGGAATTTCTTTATTTTTTTTAATTGGATATTATTTTTTATTTACATTTCAAATATTATCCCCTTTCTGGATTTCCCATCCATAATCCCCTTGTCCCATCTCCCCTCCCCCTTATTCCACGAGAGTGTTCCCCACCCATCCACCTACTCCTTCCCACCTTCCTGCCCTGACATTCCCTTACACTGTGGGGTAGGGGGGACGTAGCAGGACCAAGGGCCTCTCCTCCCATTGGTGCCCAACAAGGCCATCCTCTGCTACATTTGCAGCTGGAGCCATGGGTCCATGTATATAGTCTTTGGATGGTGGTTTAGTCCCTGGGAGCTCTGGTTGGTTGGTATTGTTGTTCTTATGGGGTTGCAAACCCCTTCATCTCCTTCAATCCTTTCTCTAACTCCTCCAAAGGGGACCCTGTTCACAGTTCAATGGTTTTCTGTGAGCATCTTTCTCTGTATTCATCGTGTTCTGGAAGAGCCTCTCAGGACACGAGACAGCTATATCAGGCTCCCGTCAGCATGCACTTCTTGGAATCAGCAGTATTGTCTGGGTTTGGTGGCTGTATGTGGGCTGGATCCCCAGGTGGGTCAGTCTATGGATGGCCTTTCCTCAGTTTCTGTTCCAAACTTTGTCTCTATGATTTCCTCCTATGAATATTTTTGCTCCCACTTTTAAGAAGGACTGAAGCATCCACACTTTGGTCGTCCTTCTTCTTGAGCTTTATGTGGTCTGTGGATTGTATCTTGGGTAATCGGAGCTTTTGGGCTAATATCTGTTTATCAGTGAGTGTGTACCATGAATGTTCTTTTGTGATTGGGTTACCTAACCCAGGATGTTATTTTCTAGTTCCATCCATTTGCTTATGAATTTCATGAAGTCGTTGTTTTTGATAGCTGAGTAGTGCTCCATTGTGTAAATGTACCATATTTTCTGTATCCATTTCTATGTTGAAGGGCATCTGGACTCTTTCCAGCTTCTGGCTATTATAAATAAGGCTGCTATGGACATAATGGAGCATGTGTCCTTGTTATATGTTGGAGCATCTTTTGGGTATATGCCCAGGAGAGGTGTAGCTGGGTCCTCAGGTAGTACTATGACCAATTTTCTGAAGAGCCTTCAGACTGATTTCCAGAGTGGTTGTACAAGCTTGTAATTCCACCATCAATAGAGGAGTATTCCTTTTTTTCCACATCTTCCCCAGCATCTGCTGTCACCAGAGTTTTTGATCTTAGTCATTCTGACTGGTGTGAGGTGGAATCTCAGGACTGTTTTAATCTGCATTTTCATTATGACTAAGGATGTTGAACATTTCTTATGTACTTCTCAGCCATTCGATATTCCTCAGCTGAGAATTCTTTGTTTAGCTCTGTACCCTATTTTTAATAGGGTTCTTTGATTCTCTGGAGCCTAACTTCTCGAATTCTTTGTATATATTGGATATTAGCCCTCTAGAGGATGTAGGGTTAGTAAAGATCTTTTCCCAATCTGTTGGTTGCCATTTTGTCCTGATGAAACTATGCTTTGCCTTACAGAAGCTTTGCAATGATAAGTCCCATTTGTAAATTTTTGATCTTAGAGCATAGCCACTGATGCTTTGTACAGGAAATTTCCCCCAGTGCCCATGTGTTTGAGACTCTTCCAATTTCTTCATCCGAATAAAAATGTGGCTAAAGAAACTCAAACCAGGTGAACAGTGAGTATTGCAGAGCCATATCTGTATGGGGTTTGATTATATTCATCTTCTGTATATGAGTTGATTACATTGCATGATTGTATTTGTAGATTTTAAGATTGAGAGAGCAATTGCTTGTGGTAGATGAGATTCTGGCCTGAAGCGAGTATATATGTAGAAGTATTCAAAATTCTGGGGAAAGGAAGCTGCTACCTTATTCTGCCTCACACTTCATGAATATTAAAACCCTCAAAGGCAAGATGAATTTGCAGTAAGACCAATTTGATTAGATTGAACACAATGATATTTGTCACTGAAAGAATTCATTTGTGGAGTGAGGTCCGGTACTGGTGTGCAAACTACTTTGCTAAATAACATCCTTAAAAAGATTAGCCTCTGTGACACTTGCTTTTTAATATATAAATTCAACATGAAAATTACAAGGAGAGAAAATGGGAGCCTTAAGTAAAGTCAAGTGCATCCCATATAGAAAATAACTACTAAGACAGAAGTTTGAGCACACTGAATACAGTGGGACTTTATTTACATTTTCAAAGGTTGTTAAGGGAAAATACTTTAAGTTTTGAAGAGAAAGACATATGTGCTCCTTATTGTCATAAGTTTTCCAGAAGAAGAATTATGAACAAACAAAGAGAACACATTTACACAATCTCAAGCTTGACTTCCCTTTAGACTCAGAGGTAGAGAAATTTATATGTGCAGTGGAAAGATATTAGAATACAATGTCTTTAAAGAAGCAATCAGGCCAGCAAAACAAATTCTGCAAAGTATACTCCATTATATCAGTTTTTTTTTTTATTGTAAAAATTCTGTGCTCTGAGGCACTCCTAGCAATATCAGCACATTGCTTCTGAGATGTCACAGCAGAATAGCAGCCTATGATGGTCTTTTGACAGGCTGTGGTAGGAAAAACAACATTACTAGGAGACCCTTAGTCCACGGCAGCAGACGATGATGCAGCAGACAAGACAAATCAGAGCTCGAATTTCCTTTGTTCTGACAAGGCTTCCTAATATTAGCCATCAAGAGTAGTTTAAAACTTGTTAGTCCTTCAGCCCTGTTGTAATAGAACAGGTACATACCTCAGGTGGCTGCCTCTTCTTTCATTGGAAAACCGTTAAAGCGTTACCAAATGCATTCTCTTTAAACGTTTGTGATTGGCTGTAAACCATCAAGATGTCCTGTTGTGAACGCATCAGTGATGATGCGCCAAGGAAAGAATTATGCATAGGACTGTCAGCTGGGGAAATATGAGCTGGGTTTGTGCAAAGAAAAATAGTATCATCCAAAATGCAAGATGCGCTGGCGATGGAGACTGTGTGAGTGATAAGGAGACCTGGCGCCTAGTCTCTTCTTTGGCATCTTGTCTCGGCAACGTGGGGGAGTTGCTAAATCTCTCCACCCAGTGTTTTATATGTTTAGAAAATGAGCGTTCACATTGGATCCTCTCCAAGGTTCACTAAGAAAAACACAAAACTCTGCTTATTGATGCTTCAAAAATTCTGGGAAGAAATGGCTACTTAACAGCCTTTAGAGAGGAACATTGTTATCTTTTCTTTAAATGTGGAAATTATAGTTGATGAGCAGTGGCCATAGCTTTTTTGTTTATAAATTAGATTTTCACATATTCTTTTGCACATTTAAAAAAAAATATTTTATGTTATGCATGTGGGTGTTTTGTTCTCACATATGTATTTATACCATGAGCATGCATTGCCCAAGGAGGCCAGAGGAGGGTATAAGATCCTGAAACAGAATTAGATGGATATGGGCTGCCTTGTGGATGACAGGAATCAAGGTGAAATTCTGTTGATTCCAGAGGCGTCTTTCCAGTCTTAGAGCTGTACATATAGTTCCACCCTATTGTTTTAATTCCTGGGTTGGTGTTGAACTGTAGATATTATTTAAGTGTTCACTAGACTCTGGAACAAATTACATGGAAATTCTTCACTTAGACCAAGTGGTTCTTGAGAAAGAATGTAAATATTTATTAAGCTTTTATTATGTGCAAAAAAGGTACTTATTCTAAGAATACAATGGTGAACAACACAGATTTGTTCTACGTTTCAGGGAGATGATTGAAAATACTTTAGTAAATTATTGAATAGATGTTTTAGTCAAAGATAAATTTCATGATGAAAGAAAAATGAACTAAACATAGTAATGGTAGTTATTTTATTGGTATGTAAATTTGTTTACTATAGATATTGTCCTCTTTAATGTGTAGTTATTGGCCTTCCTTTTTTTTAAATAAAGTTCAACTCCAATACACCTCTCCCCCATACCTCACACACATATTGAACTCAATGGGTATTAATTATGGCTTGTCTTCTCCTGCCCTACTGTATTTTGCATTTGTGCCCAAGCAGGGATTTGAGATGTCAGAATGGATTTGATGGCAATTGTGGTATAAGAAAAATGTGATTTTTTTCCCATGTGATAATGTTTGACACCAATACACTAGACAGAGAACATACCTAACATAGTGTGTTGATATTACATAACCGTTTTACAGTTTTATAAATGAATATACTAGAGAGAGAGGGGAAGGAGGAATCGTATTTGTGAAGAACTTTTGCTTTTCTCTCTGATACTTGCTCCAGCAGAGAATCTTAGGCCGTTTGAAATTTCTTTGTTAGAGTGGGGATGAGCTGTTCCAAACAGTAAATCCTTGTAATCTTCAACATTATTGTAGACTTCTAGATGCTTTTGTAAAACTGTGTGCAGCTGCCTTAGAGAAACATGTTGCCTAAATATGCAGTCTAGTTTGCTTTCTCCTGCTGTAATAAACACCAGGTCTTAAAGGAAGTTGAGAAAAAATGGGTTTACTTCAGTTTATACTTTCCGGTCACAATCCAATACTGAGAGAAATCAGGGCAGGAATTTATCAATAACTGAAAGAAACATGATAGAAAAATGATGCTGACTGGCTTACTCCCTCTGGCTTGTGCTTAGCCAGTTTTCTTAGACAATCAAGATGCATTTTTAGGGATAGAATTACTCAATGTGGGCTGTACCCTTCTACATCAATCACCAATCATGGCAGTAACCCACAGACCCTGTCACATGACAATCTAATCTGGGCAATCCATCCACTGGGACCCCCACAGCCCAGGTGATGGTTGATTATGTTTACAATAAGAATGAACTCAGACACCAGGTTGATTGTGAGACAGGTAATCTTTTGAGTTATCCCTCTAACTTCAGGAAAAATAAGCAACTTTAATGCATGGCAGAATGATAAGTATCTGCAATCTGAACTTGAATGGAACTCAATTCCAAGCAGGTATGCTACTACTGTAATAAAAATGGCAGTTAAAAAAAATACTGGATGACTTTTTATTGGGATTTAAAGTAATGTAAAAATTCTATAATTTTTCAATTACTCAAAAATTCAATTAATATTTTCAATAACTTAGACAAGTATTGTTACTTATACAGAGTAGATAATTTGCACAAGTATAGAACTGTCATTTAAAATTACATTTTTTTACTTAAATTCTCATATTTTCACACCATGATAATTATGTATGCCTGTTAGTTTACCTTAGTGATAGATTCATTTCTTTTAGTAAAATAAAGATATGCAAATTATGTTTATTTATATAGATGTCCCTTTATTACCATCTCTGTCTCAAGTATAATTTGGATCTCAAGTGCCCTATTAACATCGAGACTATGGTGTTCTTAGGGACGTCATAGCTTTGTTAGAAGTTAGGCTGTCCTCTCCCACTGAGGCAGGACAAAACCTGTCCCAGGGTGTGGGAATACACAGGGGAAGCTGCCACACTCTTCCAGGACAAGGGGAGGAGGGACTATGTGATGGGGCACTGGGACGGGGGACAACAATGGAGATGAAAAGTGAATCAATACATGAATTAGTTAATTTAAAAGAGGATAGGTTATTGGCGAAGTTTCCTTGGGTGGATGCTGAGACCTTTCCATCTCCATCGCTCTTTGCCTCCCTGAAGCCATTAGGAGAGTAGTTTCTTCAGCTGTATTCTCCTGCTTTCCCATGGTCAGAAGAATGAAGCTTAGTGAATCCACTGTAAGGACAAATCAAATCAAACCCTCTGCTTTTACATGGTGGTTATTTAGATATTTTTTGCCACAGATGTCTAGCCTATCCTACGATGAGCAACTGAAACAAGAGAGCAAAAAGTCAAAATAATTTATTTTACATCTGACCAATTCAATACAGTAACTTAAAATGAAGTTTTTTCTTTTTCTGATTCTTCACACATTGGCTGAATTTTAAAGATACTATCATCACTGGGTTAGGCATCCCTACATAATCATAAGGTTTCATTCAAACTGATCATAATGCAAGCCATTTTTTTAGAGATAAGAAAAATGGGGGATATGGAGGTTCAGTATTTAGTGTTTGAATAGTGACAGAGTGATAAGCCTATTGAGTGCAGATTTTATGCTTTTCTTTTTTTTTTTTTAATAATCAGATCTTTTCTACAACAGAAAGCTGATGTGGTAGCCCCAGGGTCCCTTGAGTAGAAATATGATCATTGCTTCTAGTTAGGGAGTATTACTTGTGTCTTGGAAATATATTTAAAACTCACACTGGTTGATTGTGAATTAGTCACACGAGAGAGTTGGGCCATGTCATACATGTATATAATCCTAGCTTCTTCGGAAGTTGAGACAGGAGGATTGATAGTTTTGGGCCAACTTGAGGAACTTAGTAACAACTTATCTTAAAATCAAAAGACAAAATGATGAGGTAGGACATAGCTCAGAGCCAGGGCATTTCCTGGGAATGTCCAATGTCCTCGTTTTAAGCACTGACATATTTACACATATCTCACCTCTTGAGTGAGGTTATAATACAATCCAAAAGTCTTTCAGATATGACTGGGTGCCTTCTAGGCCAAAGATTCCCCTGGATTAATCGGTAGCCGGCATTATAGAAAGTCAACATGGCAAGGTCTATGTACAAACACTCTAAGCCGAGGCTGGTCCTTATTCAAGGGCTGGGGGAAGAGATATGCCCGCTCATACAGCTGCAAGGAAATCAATCTCAGACACAGCCTCAAGATGCTTGAAAGCAGGATTTTGCCCAGCTCAGCCACTCTATAAGAACAGCGTGTGCTTAAGGACTTACTGCAGCCATGTGAAACCCTGTATACACAACATAACCCAGCTAAACTGTGCATAAATAATCTATATTTATGATTCTCATAAACCCTGAGTTAATAAATGTGTGTTGCTTCGGGTGGTTATGTTTGTAGAGTAGTCCATGTTTATTCACAGAGGACATAATTGCCTGAACCCTAGCAGATGCTCAAAATGAGAGACAGCAGCAAACACAATGTGTGCATATGAGAGCCAGTAAGGGGTTGGAGCGAAGGGAGGACAGGGAGACAGAGAATTTGTTTATCCCAGATACGCATGTACAGACAGAAGAATGGTGAGGAAAAATGCATATATATATATATATATATATATATATATATATATATATAATAGATTTAGTTACATTTTTCTTATCTGTACAATGTGTGGTTTACTTTGCTACTCCTTTTTTATTGTCTATCTTTTAAATTAAACTTTTAGAATACTGGAGGCTGGAGAGATGGATCAGCAGTTAAGAGCACTTGCTGCTTTTTCTCTCAGAAATCCCAGTCATAGGGATCCAATGCCTTCTTCTGGTCTTCATGAACCTTGCAGACATGTGGTGCACAGACAGACCAATAGACAAAACATCCATACACATGCAATGAAAAAACAAACAAAAGATTAGATTACCATGTAAAATAATGTTTCATAATGACATTCTCTCTCTGTCTCTCTCTCTATCTCTCTATCTCTCTGTCTCTCTGTCTGTCGTCTGTCTGTCTGTCTCTCTCTCTCTCTCACACACACACACAATTTAAAACTACTTTCCTGTGACGTTTATCTTTCTCAGTTCTACTTATAATGTATTATTTAGTGATGTCTAGTTCCAAATTCCTGGAAATGACATATTTTAAAGCTTCTTCATGGCTGTAAAGGACTCCTTTGCATGTAAGTATTCATATGTCACATTTTTTCTATATCCTTATTGGTTGATGGATGTCTAATATGGCTCTATAACCTGACTGTTATGAATAGTTCTCCATTAAATGTGGGTGAACAAGAATGTCTGGGTTATGATTTTTTTTAGTATCCAAAAGTGGTGCAATGTTCTTACTAATTCCTGTGAAGAACTTTAATTCAATACATTCGAGTTCTAAAATGGGAATACAATCCATGTTTATAAACATTTTATAGATAAGAAATCTGTTTACAATAACTTCCTGTAGGGAGGGCCAGTATTCTCTGAGTACTACAAAACACACACTAAGGAAGTACTGTAGTGAACGTTTTTTCTAGTCAAATTATCCTTTGTCTGGAAGACACCTGCTTCTTATTCATATGTACATAGGAAACACATAACAATGTGCATTTCATATTTAATAAACTTTAATTCCTTTCTTGTTTTTCTGTCTTTATCAAGGTGGAAGTTATCCTATGGACCCTGGAGTTACTATGTTTTGCTGCTTAAATCAATAAAGCCCCGTATTGGAGAAACAAATGGCACTGTAATATTGTCAGCAGTGAATGGTTATTGCACAAAGGGGCTCCAAAGCACCAATGAAAAGGTGGAGCTTCCATAAGCGACTTTTGCCAAGCAATTGTAGAGGCAATCTAGTTGGGCTTACACTGTCTAGCATCTTTTATCCAAACAGATTACTGGACACTGAACAAATGTGACTATTGTACTCAGGAATTTATAGATTGTTCTTTCTTTCTCTGAGGTTGTTTCCATGATGAAAGGCTTAGTCTGCTTAATAAACTTTAGCATAGATTATTTAGACATGAAATACAAAGGTATACATGATTCATTTGAGACAATTGAATACGCTGGTTTGCTAGAAAGTTCATCGCCAGTATGTTGGGATCTGCAGAAACTAGAGCTATGTTTAATGCACAAGACGAATTGCTTCTCTTGGGATCTGTCTTTCCTCCTGTAACCATGAGCTGACAAAGTTACTTACTATCACTGTATCACTATTTCATGTAAAACTTTCCTCACTCAACCATTCTCAATTAGCATGTGAACTTTTGATTAGTATAGCTATTATAGTTCTGTTTAACTTTTCTTAGGTCCTGACTGACTTTGCTTCCTTACTTTTAGCAGAATTCTCTTCTTTTCATTCATTCACATTAAAAGTTTCTTTATGGATTCCTTTATCTGTGTTAAATATAATATTTTTCATAATAGGCATGCACTGTGAGTTTGTAACTAAAAAATTCTATAAGAAGTGTTTTCCAACTATGTGAATATCTAAATGGAATTGGGAGAATAAACTGGAAATGTATAAAAGATACGGAATATTTAGAAGAGGAGAGTTTGCTAAGGCTATTAGAGGAAAATATTAAAGGACGAGTGCCACCAATTTGACAAGAGAATAAAACAAATAGAAGTTAATGAAATGAGCTTTGCAGTACTCGACAATGCTGTGCGACGGATTCTCACAAAACGACCACAAACGTATTTGGGCTTTGGTGTTACCAAGGTGAGAAGGTCAAGTTATACAGAACCGTGTCACAAAAGACTGTCCCTTGTCTATGCCTTGTAGTACAAAAAGGGAGATGGTGTATCCTTTTCTTAGAGCCATCAATTGGCATATTTGTATTGTTAAATGCATGTTCATGACCTATGTTAAGATTGGAAAGGCGGATCTTATTGGAAGATAGCCTTGGTGGTAAAAAATAGAAGCCACTGCCATTGAGTCTTCAGCAGGGCCATGAAATTGAATACAGCACACATTCTAACAAGGGCATGTGGAGACAGGTAACCCAGGGGCAGGATGGATACTGCAGCAAACAAAGATCACCAAAAAGAAATATTAGCAATGAGATTAATTTTTAGGTAAAAAATTGTTTGGATTATGCAAGCAAATGATGAAGATAACAAAAGCAATATATGGTAAAGATGACAGGGTAAGAACTTCAGACACTTAATTTCTTCTTGAATGAGACTCTTCAAGAGAGAAGAAAAGGAAGCTGAAGGTGGAGTCTAGTTAAATAGAAGACACAGAAAATTACCAGAGTAGGGACACTACCAAGGACAGTGTCCTTTTCAGAGTTTCATGACTCATTGCAGCGACAAACAAAAGGAAGAAAAGTTCTTTTTAATTCACAATCACACAAAATAGAAGACCACAGTGGAATTAGACGAGGAGATCCAAATAATATTTTATTTTCCTCACTAATTTACAGTATAAGTACAGATGTAATTTGGGAATTTCTATAAAGCAAAGTAACAGGTAAAATTCTATCAGAACAATTTTTATCTTTCAGACTATAAGATCAATGAATTGGCTGTTAAAACATGCCGCTGGATAGAGCTCTAAACTACAGTGGCCGAAAAGGATCATAGAAGATGAAATTACAGAGACATTCACAAATTTAGCTAATTCTCATCAGCAGTAATCTTTCTAGGTAGAGAATATTTCCCTCCTGTAAACGACAGCTTAAATTGATAGTTAAAAGAAATAAGTTATCACAGAGGGAAAACGCCAGGATATTTAACCTTACTTTAGGCTTGAGACAACATTAAAACCTTTTCTTCATGTTACTAGCCATTCCCCTTACAATGTGCCTTTCTTAGGTGGTGCATCTTTTTCTTTTTCAGGATTTGTATCCTACACACTACCATGACCATTATCCCCATTGTTAGAGCCACCAGCATTTGAACAAGCATCAGCATTTCCCACTGGCATAGTGCTCACCACACCTTTCGGATTTTGACAGTTTATGATAGTCAGGTTACTGCTATATAGGTGTGGGAAAACGTTTTATTCTTCCAGTCCCTATGTAAAAACAAATAAAAATAGAGAGATCAGATACAAAGAGCCAGCTATTAATTTGACACTTCTTTTAGATATGTATCTTAAGGAGTACGAAAAATATAACTCTTTGATGATTGCTATACTTCATTTTCTTCTCTCATTAGAACTTTTTGTAACTTGCGGGGAAGAAAATATACTTAAAACAGCAACAAAACAACAACAAAAACAACAACAACAACAAAAACCCTCTTTTGCCTATTCCTTTGACTATGAAACTATTGAAACAATGGACCTAAGACTCAAACTTCCCTAGGGTTCAGGGTGTCATGCCGAAAGGACAAAAACCTGGGAACCAGGTACAGTCAGAGAGAGTGCTTGTCAACCTGAAAATTTTCACACTGCTCTGACAATTAATCATGACACTGTAAGGGAGACAGCAGCCAAGGCAATGGTAGTAGGTACAGCTGAGGAGGCTTCTTTATAGATGCCTCTTACTTCTGCTGAAGGCTATACCCCATGGGCAGGCTCTGAAGATGTTCCTCTCCTCAACACAACCACACTGAATGAATCTCCCTCGCTCAACTTTTACGTGTTTTTTTAATTGACCTGCCGAGGACAGTAACTGAACCTAGGTGTTCCGAATGCCTGAGCCATGGATATGGCTCTAAAAACTCTGGTAACATTTACAGAGTTCTGCTGTCCTGAATTCTAAGCACTGCACTTTGGTTAAGATCTAGTACAAGTTGTTATTTTTATAGGAAAGCTGGACCGTATCATTTTGTTATTTTATCTTTAGTTTTATTTATTTCTTATGATTTCTGCTCTCTAAAATTCAAGTGATTTTAAAGGGTCTTCTTATATTTAACTTTAAGAATTTCATTTATCTTACTGGAAAGAATTAGGAAGACAACGTATTTATTAGGTGTGTGAACTTTTTGTTGCTCTAATAAAATCCCTTTGATAACGTAAAAGGAGGAAATATTTATTTTGTTTGGGGCTTCAATAATTTCAGCCCCTAGTTTCTAGGTTCTAATATTTTGAGCTTTAGGAAAGGAAAATGGTCCACATGGTGGAATAAAATTGTTTATCTTATAGATGTTTCAAAGTAAAAGACAGAAAAAGAGCCCAGGGACCAACATATACAACATAACCTTGATGGCATGCTTGTTTCAACAGGCCCGTGTCTCTTAATGTTTCTCCCACTGCCTGACGCTTCCATCACCCCACATCAGTGCATGAAGGAAGACCTCCCACATCAAGCTTCAGCACTACTGAACTTCCAACCCTTAACACATGCTTTGCTGATTATGGAGTCTGTCTTGAAAGAGACAGTATTTATATTGAAATGAATCAGACACGGCATTGATGCATTTAACTCGAGTCTCATGAGCTTGAAAAGTAAAGGTCAAGGAAATTCCTCAGCCCCTGTAAATTCCAGAAAGGGTTTGCTGAGAATGATTCTTCTCTTCATACCTTAGATAAAACATATGGACGCTTCCTTTGCTTACAAATGTTCAAAAGGACCTTCCAAGTCCCTCATTCGTTTTCTCCTCATGCATGCTCAGATGGAGTACTGGTCCCCACAAACTAATAGGAGCAAAATGCTTGTTAGCCACATTTCAGTTAAAATACTGTCCTTCCTCTAGGTGCTTAAATATGATAGAACTCCAGCCTAAGCCCTGAAGCAATCCCTCCTTAACAGAATCTCCCAAGTAGAGGCTAGCCTTAGGGCAAACGTTTTAAGATTCACTGTCATCCTTTCATCCTAAGACACCTAATTTAGTCTTATTTATACATCTTAATAGAAGAAGCATCCTTCTCTGTCTAATTCCAGAGAGGCCACCAGGTCAATAGTCAGTTCTCTGCCTATTCTAGTAGTCGTACTTCTCTTATCAAGGTCTGTCGCCCTGCATATAGTGATGTTATATGTAGCTAGTATCTTCTATTGTCTTTATTAAATTTGTTCTTTGTCAGCTATTGTCTGAAATTATTAGGTGATAGTAACTGTTTTAACATATCAACAGTAAATTATGAAAAAAAATAGAAGAGTGGAAGAATGGGAAAGAACATTGAAAAAAGAAAGTTATCTTCTGGAGATGACATGGCTGTGAGACTCATAGAATGTTAAATAGCTTCAGTGACCTGCACAATTCCTGTATGATATTAAACATGTTATAAAACGAGGGGGATTTTGAGCTGCTACTCTCCCTGAGGGACTCCTGTCCTTTGGTGGGAGTGGGTATGTAGTTTCTTCAGTTGTATAAGTAATGCCTTTCTTATGCTATGGAAAGTAAGCCCTGACCCATGCTCATGTAAGCAACTGTAACTAAACTCAACATGTATGCATGCATGCACATGCACACACACACACATACACATGTACATACAAACACACACACATGAACACATAAACAAACACACATACACATATACATACACATGTACATACAAACACACATAAACAAACACACAAATACACATACACACACCTCAAAATCATAAAAAATAGAAGGAAGACTAATAGGTAGGAAAGGGTAAAGGGGTTCAATGGGGAGTAATATAGAGAATGCTACAAGGCAATGGTAGTAAATATGACCAAATATAATACATGCATTTACAAACATGTCATAAAGTAAATCATGTAACAAAAATGATTTAACATGTATGCTAGTGGGCTATATAATTTTATTATCCAACTGTACCAAATATACCTGGTTTACTTTTATTAAGACCTGGGATCTGCAAAGTCCTTTCTGAAACATCGGAGTATTCAACCTCACTGACAGATAGGAACACGAGGACTTAGTGAAGCAGAAACGTGGTAACAATGCTGTTCCTTCCATTATTGTGCTTTGATCTGTGACAGCCTTTATATATCACAGTGACTCCATAAAATTTTAAATTTTCTTTGAATTTGAACTAAAGTGGAAAATTTCTATTGTCTAAAGATGTCCTAGTTCTCCTAACTTAACAAAGCGTTGTGAATCAATGGGTGTGATGACACTGGTGGAAACATTCTTGTACTGTGGCCAAACAAAAGTATACAACAAACAACAGCATATAAGGTATATATTTTCTGGACAACAATAATAAATACCTATAAATTCTATACTTACTGTATGTTATTGGTATTTTTGGAGCAAACATGAAAGGTAAATATGACCAAGTTGTTCACCAAGTCCTGTGGTACAGACACATCATGTATCAAACACTTGCTACATCTTTTGACTGAGATTTCCTCTTGTGTTTAATTTTATCCTATATTGTTTTCTGCATTATTGTTCTGAGATTGATAGACGGCAGGTATGTGTGTGTGTGTGTGTGTGTGTGTGTGTGTGTGTGTGTGTGTTTGAGTTTGTGTGTGTGTGTGTTTGAGTTTGTGTGTGAGTTTGTGTGATATGACTTTTGAAATGCACTATTATCTTGGTTTGTATTAAAACACTCCATCATGTTTAGTCAATGGGAAAATAGCCAAATGACTTATTTCTTAGAATAAAAATCTGCATTTTTTTAGTGAGCATATGACTAATGGATTTAAAATCTTAATATATATTTATGTTGTTCAAGGTTCTATGGGTCTGCATTCCCTAAATTCCAGTTGTGCCTTCGGGCCATGTTCTATGCCAAGGAGCTATAGCCAGAGCCATGCCAATAGCTTGTTGCTTCTGCAAACATTCTTTATCCCTGCCTTGTGGCAATGCCCTCACTACAAGCCCATGCCCTTTGGTAGCTATGCTTGTTTTGCAAAACCCACTTTTACCATCAGTGGGTAGTGGTTTCTCTTGCTCATATTTTCTTATCACTTTTCTTCCTTAGTAAGGTGGAAAGAGTTGCCAATTTGCCCAAATACTAGTAGATCCATTACTTTCAGCTGGTAATGACTCTCTAACTGGATACTAACAATTTATATTGAAATTTGTCTTTTCTTTTGTATTTCATTTTAATTAAACATTACAACATTTCCCCCCTGCATTTGCTCCCTCTAATCACCCTATGTATCTCCCAATATCCCTTCAAAATCATGGCTTCCTTTTGTTTTATCTTTGTCTATGTAAGATTGCAGGGATTGATACAGGCTGACTAACTGAGAGGTCGTCTCTGTAGATCATTTCTCTTTGTTGCCTGCTGTTCTTTGTCTATGGCTGGGCTGCATCAGGATCTCCTTATTTTATGTTTGCATTACTCTTGCTGTTGTACATCTTCTGGTCTTTCTTAGGTAACTACATTGTTGAGGTATCCTAGGTGACACGTCCCTGTCATTTCAAAGAGACACATTTTCTTTTCAAATGATTTGTGTCACTTCAGTCCTTTATCTTCTGTGATTGACATGATTGAGAAATAAAAATTTCTACAGACATTCTTACCCCTAATTTCAAATTTTAGTAGATCAATCATAATCTTTTCCTCAGAAGTAGCTTAATAAATCACCTATCCAACTAGAAATATGAGGACCATGTCTGATACCTCCTTCTGTTCCCCCCGAGTTCTATTCATGCCCACATTCTACAAAATTCACTTCCAAATGTGAATATTTCCACTTTAGTCCACACATTTCTGAATAGACTTGAAAGTCATTCAGTTTCTGGGATTGTTTTAGTCGGTTCATACCATGTTCTAGAGTACAAATGTTTATTATCATTCTAAAATATTTTAGCAGATTGCCACACCCTTCAAATTGGCATTCTCTAATGCAGTTATCACCATGATCTGGCTACAGAGTACTACTTCCCTTGCTTTATATGTGCGCTAGCCTACCCATTGCTTGCCCTTTTTATACAGAAAGAAAAAAAAATCAAGAAAAAGTTTTCTGAGGTATATTTTTCTGGTTTTCAGAGATGGTAATCAGCACTGATTGTAAGACAATTCACATAGATAACAAATGTAAAAAAAATGAGTAAATAATATGCATAACTGTTCATGTATTTGTGTGTTTGTTATTCAATGTTTATCTTTTATCTAGGAAGAAAGCCTGGTAGGTTTGTATTTTGTTTGAGTCCCTTTGCCTACTGAACTTTCAGGCATGTAGGAGAGGTTTAATTAATCTCAGTTGATAAATTCATGAGTTCTGCGTTTTACAGTACTCAGGGTTAAGATTCAAAATTGTTTTTTCAAAGAGAAAGGAACCAGTGGCTGTTTCTAAAGAAACAAGGATTCATACCTTAGTCACTGACCTTGAATAATAGAATATACTGTTGAGCCAGGGATTAAAGAACAAAGAAAAGAAGTCTTTTAGTCTGGAAAGAGTATTATTTTTTCCTTAAGTGGTCAGAAAATAACGTCTGTGTACACAGTCTTATGAAATCCTTCCCTTGCTGCATTCTGTAACAAAGCCTATGGGCTGTGGCTCTAAATCTCAAAGACAAGCTACATGTTGCATGGTTTGCAAACATTAAAGTACAGGGGTTAAGCGTTGTAATTTTTGTTTAGAACATCAGTCATCATATTAAATCAATAGCTGAAATTATTGTGTTATTGTGTTACTTTATCTTTTTATTAGGTGCATTTATGACTAAAGAAAAATACCCATTGCAGATAACTTGTTATGCTTATATGTCTGGTCCAAGCGTTTCATGAGCTATTTCTTTTTCTCTTCTAATACAAGGTTTCTAATCATGTTGATTTAGTAACTATATAAGCCATTCTAGTGAGCACTGACTTTGGGAATCTGTTGGCATATTGAATTAAAAAGAAATTGTAGATATTTATTATGAGTAAGTAGAAAGAATGGGAGGTTTTATTTCCATAGAAATATTGCTTCTACTTGGCCAAGATAGAAATTTTGAATGCTTCAAGATAAAAGTTGGTAAAGAACACTTGCACCTAGGGTGTTTTTTTGCATGGATTGGTTGGCAGGAAACGAATGTAAGAAGTTGGGACATAAGAGAAACTTCAAGACATTAGATGAATGGGTACAGGAATTGATTTTTGTTCTAGAAATAGCTGCAGACCTACTGGGGCAGCATCAAGTAATACAGGAGAGACACGCTTCCAAGAAGCAGGCCATTGAAGTAGAAATAGACCTAAATGATAGATTAAGAACAGAGCTTTGCTTATTCACTTAAAAATGCTTTCTTGGGATTCCTCTCAAGCAGCGCCAATTCTCCTCAGATTTGCCCAGCACTGCAAGGGAAGGGAACCATCAATTCCACCGGGAGAAGGCCAGTCTCCAGGAGTGCTGACACACCTGAGAGCACAGGTGAGACCACCAGTTCTACTCACATTCCTGATCCAAGAGAAACCCACCTGGAGCCCTCTGGACACAGGAACTGGGGAGCAGTCTAGGACAGGATATTTCCAGTTTCTGCCTGCCACAGCTCTCTGTACCCAGTTCCTGCTGAGAGAAAACTGGTCTCCAGGAGTACTGACACACAGGTTTACAGGAGGGTCAAGTTACTGTCAGAGACAATAAGACAGCTAATACCAGAGATAAGCAGAGGGCAAGAGGCAAGGGCAAGAACCTAAGCAACAGAAACCAAGGCCACTTGGCATCATCAGAACCCAGTTCTCCTACCACAGCAAGCCCTGGATACCACAAAATACCAGAAAAGGAAGATTTTGATTCAAAATCACAACTCATAATGATGCTAGAGGATGTTTAGAAGGATATGAATAACCCCTTAAAGAAATACAGGATGAAAAAGGTAAATAGGTAGAAACCCTTAAAGAGGAAAAACAAAAGTCCCTTAAAAAAATTCTACCAAAAATTCACCAAACATTTGAGGGAATTGCATGAAAACATCAGGATTTAAAAATGGAAATAGAAACCATAAAGAAATCACAAAGGGAAACCTTGCAAATAGAAAATCTAGGAAAGAGATCAGGAGTCATAGATTCAAGCACCACCAACAAAATAGAAGATATAGAAGACATAATCTTAGGGGCAGAAAATACCATAGAAAATATTGACATAATAGTCAAAGAAAATGCAAAATGCAAAAAGGTCCTAAACCAAAGCATCCAGGAAATCCAAGACACAATGATAAGATCAATCCTAAAGATAATAGTTATAGAAGACAGTGAAGACTCCCACCTTAAAGGGCCAGTAAATATATTCAACAAAATTATAGGAGAAAGCATCCATAACCTAAAGAAAGAGATGCCCATGAGCACACAAGAAGCCTACAGAACTCCAAATAGATTGGATAAGAAAAGAAATTCCTCTTGTTACATAATAGTCAAAATACCAAATACACAAAACAAAGAATATTAAAAGGGGTAAGGGGAAAAGGTCAAGTAACATATAAAGGCAGACCTACCAGAATTACACCAGACTTCTCACCAGAGACTTTGAAAGCCAGAAGATCCTCGGCAGATGTCATATAGACCCTAAGAAAACACAAATGCCAGCCAAGGCTACTATATTTAGCAAAACTCTCAATATAAATGGAGACACCAAGATATTCCATGATAAAACCAAATTTACATAAAATCTTTCCAGAAATCCTGCCCTACAAAGGATAATAGATGGAGAACTCCAACACAAGAAGCGAAACTACGTACTAGAAAATGAAAGGAAGTACTCTAATTTCAACTAACCCATAACAAGACAGCCACACAAACATAATTCCACCTCTAACAACAAAAATAACAGAAAACAACAGTCCTTTGTCCCTAATATCTCTCAACATCAATGGACTCAATTTCCCAATAAAAAGACAGAGACTAACAGACTGGATACATAAAAAGGACCCAGTATTTTGCTGCATACAGGAAATACACCTCAGTGACAAAGACAGAGACTACCTCAGAGTAAAAGGCTAGAAAACAATTTTCCAAGCAAATGGTCCAAAGAAACAAGCTGAAGTAGCCATTGTAATATCAAATAAAATAGACTTTCTACCAATAGTTATCAAAGAAGATAAGGAAAGATACTTCATACTGATCAAAAGAAAAATCCACCAAGACGAACTCTCAATCCTGAATATCTATGCTCCAAATGCAAGGGCATTTACATTCATAAAAGCAACCTTACTAAAAATGCTTTCTTAGGCATTTGTAATCCTTTACAGCAACTAAAACAACTGAATCAAACCAAACCAAACACCAAAACAAAACAAAGCATGACAGAAGATGGAAAGCCCTTCTCTTTGTAGATCTCAAACTGTGATAAATTTTCTTGTTTGAGGCAGTGTCTTACAATATAGCTCAAAACATCCTCAAACTTACCATTCTCCGGAGAATATCGGAGGCAGAGAGGGTCCTTGGCAGACAGACAGATAGGAAGAAGGGACAAAACTAGGTAATAAGAATGAATGACAAATTTCCAAGATGGCTGGCCTGTTCCTCACTTTCCTGACTTTGAACAAAAGCCTTACAGCTTGATGTAAAAGTCTGCTTGTCTCCTGTAAGTAGGGCTCTTGTTGATTGATTTTCTCAAAAATTTCAGGGTAGGATCAGGATGTCCATTAATGCAACCATTGTAGGCCACTCAGCAACCCTATCTTTCTTTTAATTGACACTAAATTAGGGGAAGAAAACTCTTCAAAGATTCTTTAAAAATTCCAAAATTGAGAAGCTGTGATTTTGCTCTTTTAGTCCCCCTTCTACTTTGTGGAACAGCTGTCTGTGCTTTTTTGGTGTCCTCACCCCTTCAACTGCTTACTTGGTGTGCTCTTGTTTTCTGTTTTCAAGATATCTCTACTGCTACCTGTCACACTGGTGATATTTTTCTCCCTTTTAATTCTTTAACTGACAGATACAATAAATCCAATTCAAATACCTATATGTCAACACTTCTACCTCAGCCTGTGAGTGCTTGGATTTGAAAGTTCACTACTGTGCTCATGACTGTTTGTAAAATGTTAATTAAAAGGTCAGAGTTGTTAATATTATGAGGTTGATTTGGTTCATCTAAAGCTTTTGAAGAGAAAGAGGAAAGAAAAGTGGAGGAAGACAAAAAGAAGAAGAGGAAGAAGAGGAGGAGGAGAAGAAGAAAGAAGGAGAAGGAGACAGAGAAGGAGAAGGAGAAGGAGAAGGAGAAGGAGAAGGAGAAGGAGAAGGAGAAGGAGAAGGAGAAGGAGAAGGAGAAGGAGAAGACAGCAACAATGAAGCAGTGTTATCCAGGGGAAAGCCAGATCAAAAGGGAAAGTTCACTAACTTTATAAACTTCACATTTCACTCACTGAGAAGTGAGACAGTCCTTACAAGTGGCTAAAACAATATATAAGTATGAAAAGAACCTGAGGAGACAATCATGATCTGTCTTTCCATTTGCTTAGTTTGATTTCAGTGTCACAAGTATCCTAAGACAGCATAACAAAGGAACATGCAACTAGTACACTAAGGGCAGGCCTTGAGAATGTGGTGATGGAATTCAGACAGGAACAATTGGAGTCTTATCCTTTGAGCACTAGATGCAAATAGTACTTAAAAACAAACAAACAAACAAAAAATAAATAGTACTCCATATTTGATATCTTAACTGAAACCAAAGAGACTAAAAACAACAGCAAACCGGAAACAAAACAAAAATTTAAAAAAAAAATGAAAAAGAATGAAATGGGGCAAAATGTACAATTTCGAGAGACACAAAGGGAAAACTTAAAAAATTTAAATTGCCTTCTAGTCTCCATCTACACCCAGACCTGTGGCTGTCCTACTCCCCTCCAGACACAAAACCTGCATTCAAAGAGCTGGGCTCCCAAGAGCACTCTCACTCTTAAGCCCACAGATGGAACCCCACTTTTGCTCTACTGACCGTCCAAGGAGAGACTCGCTGGGAGCTCACAGGGCACAGGATGTCCTGGGACAGGACTCTTATGATCTCCATCTGCACCCAGAAATAAGGTTGCCCCACAGCAGTATGGACCAAAAACTTGCCCACAGATAGCTGGTCTCATGGGAATGCTCTCAATCCTAAAATCACAGGTTCACAGTCCCACAGGAGGAACGAGCTCCAGTTAGAGACAGCAAGACCAACTAACATCAGAGATAACCAGATGTGGAGAGGCAAGCACAAGAACCTAAGCAACAGAAAGGAAGACTAGTTGGCATCATCAGAACCCAGTTTTCCTACCACAGCAAGTACTAGATATCCCAACACACCAGTAAAGCAAGATTCGGATTTAAAATCACATCTCATGATGATGTTGGAGGACTTCAAGGACACAAATAACTCCCTTAAAGAAATACAGAACACAGGTAAACAAGTAGAAGCCTTTAAAGAGGAAATACAAAAATCCTTTAAAGAGTTACAGGAAACAAATGCCAGCCTAGGCTACAATATACAGCAAAATTCTCAATTACCATAGATGGATAAACCAAATTTATACAATATCTTTCCACAAATCCAGCCCTACAAAGGATAATGGATAGAAAACTCTAACACAAAGAGGGAAACTTGGAATATCTTGGTTTCTCCATCTATGGTAATTGGAATTCTGTAGGTTTCTTGTGTGATCATGGGCATCTCTTTCTTTAGGTTAGGGAAGTTTTCTTCTATAATTTTGTTGGAGATATTTACTGGCCCCTTTAGGTTGGGACTCTTCACTCTCTTCTATACCTATTTTCCTTAGATTTGATCTTCTCATTGTGTCCTGGATTTCCTGGATATTTGGAGTTAGGAACTTTTTCCTTTTTGCATTTTCTTTGACTCGTGTGTCAATGTTTTCTATGGTATCTTCTGCACCTGAGAGTCTTTCTTCTATCTCTTGTATTCTGTCGGTGATGCTTGCATCTATGATTCCTGACCTCTTTCCTAGATTTTCTATTTCCAGGGTTGTCGCCCTTTGTGATTTCTTTATTGTTTATATTTCCATGTTTAGATCCTGGATGGTTTTGTTCAATTCCTTCAGCTGTTTGGTTGTGTTTTGCTGTAACTCTTTAAAGGAATTTTGTGTTTCCTCTTTAAGGGTTTCTACCTGTTCTGTATTTCTTTGAGGGGATTTTTGTGTCCTTAATAATGTCCTCTATCACCAAGTAAGTCTTGGTTTCTGTTGCTTAGGCTCCTGTGTTTGCCTCTCACTATCTGGTCATCTCTGATGTTTGTTGATCTTGCGCTCTCTGACTGGAGCTTGTCCCTCCTGTTGGCCTATGAGCCTGTGATCTTAGGAGTGAGAGAACTTCTGGGAGACCAGCTCTCTTTGGGCAGGTTTTGCATCTGCAGGGCTGTGGGACAGTCTTAGCTTTGGGTGCAGATGGAGATCGGAAGGCCCGGTGGCTCCTGTGTCCTGAGGGCTCCTTATGGGTCTCTCTTTGGACAGTCAGTGGAGCAAAAGTGGGGTCTTACCTTTGGGTTTAGAAGTGAGAGTGTTCCTGGTAGACCAACTCTCTGTGGGAAACACATTGACCTTTGAGTCTATTGACTAGCAAGCCTGGGCAGATTATGACATGCATTTGAACTCTATTTGGGACCAGAGGGTCAGGTGACTATTAGTCAGTACATTCTGTGGTTTTCCAAGAGTGTTCCTGCTGTTGGCCTAGACTTGACCAGAGTTGGGTGGGTGTAAGGCTGGCGAAAGCCTCTACGGTCCTTCAGTCCCACCTGTGGGCTTAGAAGTGAGAGCACTCCTGGGATACCAATTCTCTGTGGGCAGGTTTGGGTCTGAGAACTGTGGGATAGTCTTAGCTCCAGGCCCAGATAAAGACTGGAAGTGTCCCGTTCCAGGCTGCTTTGTGGTTCCTGTGCCATGTGCACTTCTAGCTAGACTATCTTTGGATTTCAATGGAGAGAAAGTGGTGTTCCACCTGTGGGCTTAAGAGTGCGAGCGCTCCTGGGAGATCAGCTCTCTGTGGGCAGGTTTTGAGTCAGAAGGACTGTGGGACAACCTTAGCTCTGGGTTGCTTTCAGGCAGCCAGAACAAAGGTCTTAAAGCTCACACCCACAACAACACAAGTACTCTACCAAGGCCAAACCTTCTCTTCCAGTGCCACACCTTCTAATAGTGCCACTCCTAGGGCCAAGCATGTACAAACCATCACAGTATCTTTGTAATACAAATTTTTTCAGATAGCTGTAATCTGGGGCAGCATGGATATGAATAATGAATAATAATTGGGAACCCTTCATTTTCCAAGCTTTGTCAGAGCAGGGCTGGTATTAAAATGATAGCATTGTCACAGGTTTTCTTAATTTAATACCATATACATTGATGATAATTATGAGAAGAATTCCATTGGTTATCCTTAGTTGGTGTTGCATAGAATTTTTATAGAAGGTTTTCCATTTATAACTTAAAATATAAATAGATTTAGTACCCAGTTAATTCGTCTTTGAAGTCTTAAAATATTCTGCTCAGTTCAGTGAACTTCAGAAAGGGAATTCCAAGGGATACCCTTTGAGGCTGCTAAGAAATTAAGGATACTTTTGAGTTTCCTTGAAATTTTAAACATTTGGGAATGAACTTAAGTTTTTCCTAGCTGTTCACAAGCTAGAAATCAGTTCCCTTTAAATCTCAATGCTTATTTACTTCTTTTCCTGTGTGTGTTTCCTCTGTCATTTAACAGATTGCCAAATTTCTGCTAAGTGATAGAATAGGGTACTTAGAATGATATTGATCATAGGGAGCAATTTTATTTTATCTTATTTTATTTCCCCATGGGGTAATTCAGAATTGGAAATAATTTTATGCAATAGTTTGATATGATCTAATACCTTCTTGAGACAAAGCTAACCTTGCATCTAGTAGGTCCAGAATCATATTCAAAAAAGGCCTTATTTCATATCAGGAGATGGCATTAAAGCACAGGGAAAGGACTCTCTTGAGAGAATACCATCCTCTATACCAGTGGTGTGGCTTTAATTATTAAGGGTTAATTGCTAAGGACTAAGGTTAAGGAGACAAAAATCTGTGAAGCAGTAGAGTTCATTTATTTCACTGTCTCATTTTCTGAGAAATTATTTTTTCCAGCCCCTGGGAAAGAAAAGTAGGATGGAATTCACTTTTCTTTCTTCTCTAACCTCCAAATTTTTTCCCTTGCTAATTGCCTAGAGCAACTTGAGAGAAAACAATTTAATCAACATAATAATGTTGAAATTGAACTTCAATTCCAGCTGTTTTGAGCACTCCTAAGTTAAATACATCATGTTCCTGTTTTTATTAATTATTAAGGCTATCCACTTAAAAACTGTCTTCAGTTTTTTAAATTCTGTACATTTTGTAAACAAATATTAAACACATGAACATCAATATGGTGTTTTGTTTTTCTTGGTGACAGAGTCCTGACTGGCCTTGAACCCCATATATAAACCAGGCTAGCCTTGAGCTCACAGAGCTCGTATCTTCTGAGTGCTCAGATTGAAGGTGTACACCAACATGCCTAGCTGATTGCTATTTTAATGTTAAAAACCTGGGCAAACTATTCTATAGAACAATTGGTCGTCATCATCAATGTTGAGACTCTAGTACAGAACTCTAGTTGATAGGCATAACTTACACTTTGACCTTACAGTGTTTGAGACATGGTATGATGTTTTTCTTGTTTTTTTTTTTTTTTTTTGATTCTTTACTAATTTTACAGCATGCACTCTAATCCCACTCATTTCCTCTTCCCCTTACCTGCCCATTGTGCCTGCAATTTCCCGCTGTAAAGAAAAAAATCTCATTGTGGAAGCTGTAATGTGTCACAGTGTGTTCCACAGTGTACCCCTTTATCCACATTTTTCTGTTTGCAATCATTCTTATGGGTCCTTGGTCTGGTTTGAGGCCTCTGGCTTCTGCTATAGTATAAATACAAGGTCCTCGTGGACCTTCTCTCAGATATCCCATTATTGCCCTGTACCATGGAGATCTTCCAGCTTTGGATCTGCAGGACAGGCTTCTTCAGTGCTCCCGAAGTTCATCAGCCCTGGGTCTGAGCCTGCATGGAATCTGAGTTCATCATCCCACCAGCTCTACCAACAATGACAAATGTTTTTAAACTGATGAAAATGCTTTTAATATACAGCAGTTTATAAAAAATAAAATGCACTTGCACAGGATTTAGAATTCTAGACATGACGGATTTTCCAGTGCTACCATGTAGGAGGTCACGTTTGTTCCTGATCACAGTATGTTAGGTATTAAAATCATGAAAAAAATGATGTTGGTTTTATTATTTTTTAAAAGAAATATACTAAAAAAGGAAGTGGACTTGAGGAGTTTGAGTGACTTATACACAAAATAATCAGTCATTTTGCAACAATTATTCATGTCCTACTGGGTTGACAGATTTTGGTTTGACGTTCACTGAAATATGAAAAATAGTTTGTTTCATTTTTGATGAACATTTAAATCTACTCAGCAGTCTGGTGAGATGACTCAAGAAGTGAAGAATACTACTGTGAAAACATGGTGATCTGAGTTTTATTCCTAGAGCCCACATAAAGATAGAAAGAAAAAACTGACTCCACAAAGCTGTCATCTGACATCTACACATGTGCTCTATGCATCCCACTCAAATGCAGACACACACACACACACACACACACACACGCACACACGCGCACACACACTATAATGTATACTTTGCATATATTATATTATATTATATTATATTGTATATATATTGTATAATGTATATTAAATAATTTATTGTACTCACTATTTTAATGAATATTATTACTTGTTGAAGATGTCCCAAATTACTTTTAGCTAACTTGCTCTGCAATTACTTTCCTGGCTTACATATTAAAAAATTAAGTTAATTAGCAAATAATAAAGTGTTGTATAAAAATCTAGTTATGATTTTACATTAGACAGAAAGGCATGAGTGTTTATGTAAATGTGTGTGTGTGTGTGTGTGTGTATGTTTGTGTTTAAGCCAGAAGAATTTAGTTATCTTTCTGCCTTATTTATTGACTTAATTTCTCACCAAACATAGAGCTGTGTGATTGGCTAGACTGACTGTACAGTGATCTCTAGAGTTCTGTCTGTCTGTGCCCTCCTCAGTACTGGGATTACACATGCTAATGCCAGACAGGACATTTTGATGGGTTCTGGGATTCCACAGTTAGTTCTCATGCTTGTATGGAAGAACTTTTACCCATTGAACCATCTCTTTGGTGCTAAAAATAAAAGAGTAAGATTTATATTTTGTGTTATTCTGATAGCCCTTTAGGAATTTAGTGCTATCAGTGATACATATTTTATGTAGCAATAATCATTATAATTTTTGTGACCAAATCAATTGGCATTTATTTCTTTTCTTTTAACTGAAATAGAGTCCAAAACTTTACTTACTTTTTAATTTAAAAAATATTTTAGTCAATTATTTTCTTCCACTATGTCTATTCGGTCTATTTTTATTTTATTGCCTTTTCTTTCTCAGCTGTAATTTTTCTTCTTCCATTAATTATATCATTTACAGTCCTTTATTCCCTAAAACTGCCTATTTCTCTTTATTTTCTGTTCCTTTTTCTGTTCTTCTTTCTCCTCTCCCTCCCCCTCCCCCTCTTCCTCCCCCTCTCTCTTCCTCGCTGTCTTTCTCTCCCTCATTCTCCCTCTTGTCCTAAACAGATGTCAAATTTTCCAGATATATTTAGAGACATTTGATTTTTCTCTTCAGTTATAGAGCAGTGTAGTATGATTATGTCTGTGGACCTCCCTTAGTTCATTTGTGTACATTTTGTGTAACTTTTCCGAACAAAATCAATTGGATGGCCCTTAGTTGTGCAGGTCTCTGTCACTGAAGCCAAGAGTATGTCCCCCTTTATAGTCAAATTCTAATAAGGGTGATTAAGTTAAGGATGTCAAATGGGGAGATCATCCTGGAGACCCTCCCAAAATTGAAAGTTTGTAATGAATTAGGGAGTCATAGAGGATATCAAAGTGCGTCATGGAACAAAGTTGTGTTTCCAGAGGCCAAGGGCTGTGAGCAGCTTCCGGAGGATAGAGCAAATATGATGTTTTCTCTTCCAAAAACTTCTGGAAAACTCAGATTGGTTGTTTTATAAGATTAGAGTCTTCTGACCACCAGTACGGTACAAAATGCATTGCTTTAACAACATTGTTAGTAATTTATTTTAAGGACAAAGGAGAAGCAACACAAGGTCTCTGTTGGGTGGCTGTCTCAGGGTGATGACGAAGGAACCTTATAAAAACAGGGATTCTCATTTCCCACCCGAAGTGAGTTAGAAGTGACAGATTTAGTTGTTGAAATAGGAAGTATTTTTCAATACTTTCAAGAGTACAGTTTGCTTCTGGACTATCAACATAAGAAATGGAGATGTGTTAGCCAGAAACCTCTAATACCAAAGTCGATGTTTTCTGTGGATTTTGTCTCCCTTTCTGCAGTCTTTATGCAATGTGATGGAGTAGAATAGCATTTTATTATGTAACACTTTGTAAATATGCCAATAAAATTAACAGTACTTACAACAACAACAACAACAGCAACAAAAATAGCTACAAATCCCAACTAAAACAACCCATACAACAGTAGCAAACTTTGAAGTATTCTAACCAGCATACTGTTTCTTGACCTACAGTTTATGTTAATCAGCTTAGTAGAATTATATATTTGGGGATGACAAATATTGTCCTACTTTTTGATATTTGAACTGGCCTAAATTTTTAATGTTAAAAATGGTAATATGCATGATAAGTGACTTAATATTGGTTACAAAAATGTAAACAACTAAGGAATATAATTCAAAGGACTTGTAAGTAGAGAACTTGAAAACGTACAGAAGCAAGAACCTGCCCTCCGAGAACAACTTCCTCAAACTATTACCCACCAGCTAATAGTCAATCAATCATTGATTCGTTTAAAGACTTAGTGGTCTTATTATCTAATGTTGCCACCAGCTAGACACTAGGGCTTCAACACATCAGCCTTTGGTGGTGGTAGTAGAAGTATTTGTAGCTTGATATCCAACAACAATGTAATAATTCACCAATAGGAAGAATAAATAATTCTAGTAAATTTATTTGACCCAATCTTCCATAGAAATGAAAAATAACATATTACTGTATAAGATACTGTGGGTAAATCTCACAGAAACAATAATGAGGGAAAGGTGCTGGATCACAGATTCCATGTTTTATGATCTTTGTTTTCTAAAGCTCAGGAATAAACCAAACATTCTATTCCCGATTGAGTGTAGAATAGGCATTTGCCATGGAAGCATCTGACTGGGAGACACAAAGGAGTCTGCTCAGGTAAAAGGGATACATAAATAAGTTATATATAACATATATAACATTATACATATATATATACACATATATACATACATGTATGTAGGAATTGATTATCTTATATGTTTGAGATGCATATTTTTATGGTACAAGAAATCTTTTAATTTTAAAAATAAAATTATTATATCTTAAGCATTTGATTTTGATTGTGAAAATATAGTTAGATATGTTTGAAAACCAGGGTTGAAATTTTTTTTATTTTTTTACTTTTTAACAATTTAGTTACCATTATTTGGTGTGTGTGTGTGTGTGTGTGTGTGTGTGTGTGTGTGTGTGTGTGTGTGTGTGTGTGTGTGTGTGGGGGGGGGGGAGCGAGGCTGATGTCACTACACCACGTAGAAAGCAGCAATAACTTTGGAGTTGGTTCCTTCCTTCAACCTCTCTATGATTTACAGGGCTTCACCTCAGGTTGCTAGGCTTACACAAGAGTTTCTTTATTCTTTGAACTGTATTGCCATCGCATGAAGTATTTTAAAGAATTACTATCCACAGAGAAATGAATCCATTAAAAATGACTTTAGTTATTTCAAGCAAAGAAAATTCATGATTCCACTGATTTTGGAATGAAGAGAGATGGGAACAGTTTAAAGAACACAGAATGGGATTCAATGACTTTCTCGTGTCTTCTTTAAAAAATGCATAGATTGTCTATACAAAAGTATGATGGGTATGGAACATCTTAATGAGTTGTAAAGCAAATATTATTATTGTAAAAGAGAAAAAAGCAATTATTCATTAAACTTTTTATTTAGGAAAATTGGGGCATTGTCAGTGAACAGAACAAATAGCAGTCTTACATTTCTAGTCTAAGAATAGAAAAGAGAATACAAGTCCTTTGCATTATAACATGAAATAAAATAGAATGAAAAGGATGAAATATTTATTACACAATTTGATAAAGATCAAGACCACTGTGGCCTCGTCTAATGTATAGTCAAACTCATTATGTCGTATGTGGTTAATTTGAACTTATTCCCTGATGATATACCAACCAACCAGTACATATCTGTGTATGATGTTTAAACATAAGTGCTTTTAAGACATGATGATGTTTGATTATTATGTCTAGATAAATGAGAGTAATTTTTAAAATAGGCCAAATAGGCAAATTTTCTAACGTTTTAAAAATAATTTGTTTAAATTGGGATGCAGAAGAGCTCCTACATAAATGGTCAAATGGTCGATGTTCTTAGTCAGTAGTTCTGTGATTTAAATGTTTTCTGAGGGCCATGCTGATCTCAGTAAATGGGTGGCACCAAAAAATGGCACTATTTTACCCAACACAAACATCACACAAATGATTTTGAGTGATTTACAACCATTGTAGAATGACAGAATGGCAAATACTAGCTTCATAAATTCTTATAATCATATGTTTTATGTATTATAGACACATTATTACACAAAAGATTGTATAGTCAGGAGATACATTGCAAGGAGCTGGAGAGATGGCTTGGTGATTAAGAGCCCTAGCTATTCTTTGAGAGGACCCAGGTTCCTTTCCCTGTACCCACATGGCAGCATACAAACATACTAGTAGGCAAAACACCAATGCACATAAAATAAAAATAATTAAACCTTAAGAAAAAGGAGGTAGGACATATGTGTTTTGACACAGTCTTACACAAGAGATTTGAGAGTGGAGAGATAATACATATTCCTTTCCACTGCGTTTTCATTTTGCATTCTCATCACAGGGGCTTTAAGAATGAAGGCTAGACTGATTAGGTTTTGAAACTTTGCCTAATAGTTGAAATATACTGCGTCAGCATTCCCTTTATTTGTGCTTACCCCTTTTAAAGCCATGTTGAATATGAAGAAACTTAACCCTCGTGGAGGCATTTTATTAAAATAATTTATAGACCTAAATTATCAGTGGGTAGGTTGATAAGATCCTTTTATGCTGAGAAGATTCTGATAAGCACAATATTGAGACCCTGCTTCATTTAATGCAACGGTGTCCTTGTTCATCTGATGAACTTTACTGTATCTGAAAGGATTTTGTAGGATGGCTTTCATGACTACAAGCAAAGAAATTGCTAAGAGATCCTCTTACAGAGGCCATTAGATACTTTCACAGTTTAGAAGAACCAACCTTTTTTCTTCATTTTGATTCCCAATTTTTAATTTGGTTCAAGGAGTCTTTAGTTCTCAAGGTGCAGTGAATATTAGTATTAGTGGATCACCTTTCATATCTAGAATTAGATTAAAGAAAATATAAAGATATCCCCTTTCCCCCTTTGTTCAGCCTCAGAGATGAAAGGCTAAGCACACAATAGAGTGGTTAATAGACACAATGGAGCCTGAAAGTGGAGTGGGCCAAGGCAGTAGAGGGGAAGGAAAGGGTAAAAGCTCTCCTTTAAAAGAAAAAAAAAGTCCTTTTTGCTGTTTCTTTGTATGTTTGAAAGATTTCTTGTTTTGTCACATTAGATTTTTTTCCTCTCTCCTTTGTGTGTTTGCTGTACTGAGCTTTCTTTTCATCTGGAAAGTCTTATGAAAGCCCAGAGGAAGCAGGGAAAGGGGAGGCAGAAATCAGGACAGATTTGGCATTTCAAGAAACTTTTGTTCGCTTTATAAGTGACTGTCATTTATTAGTTTTAGAGTAGGAGATCCCAGGTCTGTGAATAGGCCTTGGAAAAAGTGGTCAGTTAAACCTTGATTTTCTTTCATTTAAACGTGTAGGCAAAGAAGAATAATCTTGGAGGATCAGGAATCTAGAAGGTCATATGCCTTTCTAGGTAAAAAGTTAGCTTTTGTGTCTCTCTAGAGGACTCAAATGTGTTTCAGGCTGCTGCCTTGTTTTCAGACATTGTTTTCAGTGTGAACAATTAACTCCTGGGGCTGGTGAAATGGCTCAGTGATTAAGAGCACTGGCCGCTCATCCAGAGAATCCGGGTTTAAATTGCAGCGTCTATGTGATGACTCACAACTGTATGTAATGCCAGTTACAGGAGACCCAATGCTCTTTTCTGTCCCCTGCAGGCACCAGGCAGGCATGTGATGCGCTGACGCCTATTTAGGGGAAATACCCATACATATAAAAGAAAACGTTAACTTCTTCCATGTGTTGATCAGAGGCACGACGGCCTCACTTCTGAGGAGATGACAGACGAGGCTGCTGTATGAAGATTCCACACTATCTAAGGAAGCACAGAATGCAATTGTAAGATGAGGGAATTATGAAACCAAACGCTGGGCAAGACACTTAAGTATAAACTAACTATTTCACTAGGATTGTTAATGTTAATTGAAATCAACTGTGAGTTAAACCTAAGATATCTTCTGATGTGTTTTAAATACTGAATATTAAGTCTATAGTTCTTCCATCCGATCTTATTCTGGATTTGCTCCCATCTGTTTTGTACTATACCAAATGTATCCCTGTGAATCCCAGATCTGGGAATTCTTCTTAATCATTCTGCCGTGTAGGGCCACATGTATGTTTGGTACATGCGAAGAGTGTTTAGACCAATGCCAGTCTTCTAACTAACCAATCTCTTTGTAAGAAAACAGAATGATTGATTTATCATTTCTCTGAACTTCCTAGTTTGTTTCTTATATTATATGAAAGAATTTTTTTTATCTTTATTAACTTGAGTATTTCTTATTTACATTTCGATGGTTATTCCCCCTTCCCGGTTTCCGGGCCAACATCCCCCTAATCCCTCTCTCTCCCCTTCTATATGGGTGTTCCCCTCCCCATTCTCCCCAAATTACCGCCCTTCCCCCAACAATCACGTTCACTGGGGGTTCAGTCTTGGCAGGACCAAGGGCTTCCCCTTCCACTGGTGCTCTTACTAGGATATTCATTGCTACCTATGACGTTGGAGCCCAGGGTCAATCCATGTATAGTCTTTGGGTAGTGACTTAGTCTCTGGAAGCTCTGGTTGTTTGGCATTGTTGTTCATATGGGGTCTTGAGCCCCTTCAAGCTCTTCCAGTTCTTTCTCTGATTCCTTCAATGGGGGTCCGGTTCCCACTTCAGTGGTTTGCTGCTGGCATTAGCCTCTGTATTTGCTGTATTCTGGCTGTGTCTCTCAGGAGAGATCTACATCCAGTTCCTGTCGGCCTGCACTTCATTGCTTCATCCATCTTATCTAATTGGGTGGCTGTATAAGTATGGGCCACATGTGGGGCAGGCTCTGAATGAGTGTTCCTTCTGCCTCTGTTGTAAACTTTGCCTCCCTATTCCCTGCCAAGGATATTCTTATTCCCCTTTTAAAGAAGGAGCATAGGGGTTGGGGATTTAGGTCAGTGGTAGAGCGCTTGCCTAGCAAGCGCAAGGCCGTGGGTTCGGTTCCCAGCTCTGAAAAAAAATCTTGAAGAAGGAGTGAAGCATTCGCATTTTGGTGATCCCTCATGAGTTTCATGTGTTCTGTGCATCTAGGGCAATTCAAGCATTTGGGCTAATAGCCACTTATCAATGAGTGCATACCATGTGTGTTTTTCTGTGATTGGGTTACCTCATTCAGGATGATATTTTCCAATTCCATCCATTTGCCTATGAATTTCAAAAAGTCAGTGTTTTTGATAGCTGAGTAATATTCCATTGTGGAAATGTACCACATTTTCTGTATCCATTCCTCTGTTGAAGGGCATCTGGGTTCTTTCCAGCTTCTGGCTATTATAAATAAGGCTGCTATGAACATAGTGGAGCACGTGTCTTTTTTATATGTTGGGGCATCTTTTGGGTATATGCCCAAGAGAGGTATAGCTGGATCCTCAGGTAGTTCAATGTCCAATTTTCTGAGGAACCTCCAGACTCATTTCCAGAATGGTTGTACCAGTCTGCAATCCCACCAACAATAGAGGAGTTCCTCTTTCTCCAAATCCTAGCCAGCATTTGCTGTCACCTGAGTTTTTGATCTTAGCCATTCTCACTGGTATGAGGTGAAATCTCAGGGTTGTTTTGATTTGCATTTCCCTTATGACTAAAGATGTTGAACATTTCTTTAGGTGTTTCTCAGTCATTCGGCATTCCTCAGCTGTGAATTCTTTGTTTAGCTCTGAACCCCATTTTTTAATAGGGTTATTTTTCTCCCTGTGGTCTAATTTCTTGAGTTCTTTGTATATTTTGGATATAAGCCCTCTATCTGTTGTAGGATTGGGAAAGATCTTTTCCCAATAGAATATTATATCTTCAAAATATCATCACAAATCAGTGGCTATGATGTAAGAATATGCTTCATTGAGCAGCCTTATTAGAAATTAGGAATATTTCTCACATACCTAAGAATGATTTGTGTATTGAAAATTTTGCAATCTGTTGCGGCTAAGTCTTAAACTTGGAGAAATTTTAGATTTCTAGTTTATAGTCCACTGAGCTTTAAGTTAATCACAGGGTATTTAAGATTAAATGCTGTATTTAGGGAACTACCAATTTACTTCAGCAAACATGTCCCAACTGAGTTGGCCATTTCTGCCAATCACCTCAAGCCAGAGAGCATATGGATGGGAAAATTGCTCAAAGCTATTGAACTTCATTAATGCATTTGAATATGAAATGAAACAAGTAATTGGATGATCAATATCAAATGAACAAAAGGAAGGTGTATAATTAGACATTTATCATAACCTAAGAAAATGTGTGATCATTGATATTACTGGATACAATGTGCTGTGCATGTGTTAATGTGTTGTGCTAGGCAGGTGTATTGTGTTGTGCATTGCATAAGTATATGTGTGTGTGTATAATGCACATAAAGATACATCCATGGAATATGTATCAAGGTAGATCTGAGAATAACAAAGCTCCCCCCTCCTTCTCTCTCCGTCTCTTTGTGTGTGCGTGTGTGTGTGTGTGTGTGTATGTGAGATGTGTGAGTGTTTGTGTAGGTAAAATATACTTTATTTAGAATTTTGGAACATTTTAAAAATCATCAAAACTTTCTGGTTCATAATTCCTATTAAATTATAAATTATTTTAGATTGAAGTGATAATTAAACCTTCAGAACAATATTGAGTCTTATAGATTTCACGGTAATTTAGAAAATAAATCATTTCAAATTAATTTTAGCAGCTTCAGTATAAAGAATATTTGATATTGACCCCAGTAAACATGGCTATAATAACCAAGAGTTTAAAGTAATTGTCTATTATGAATTAGTTTACAAAGCATAGTGAGAAGCACCTTGATATCTACCATATATCATAGAGAAGGTGGGCATAGACTATTTTTGTCAGGCTGATTTTATTTTCTTATTTTTATTATTTTATTTTTAATTTTTAAAAACATATACTTTTTTGTGAGTAAACCCAGGATGAGGTGTGTGAAAACTAGAACAAAATCCGAGGTTGCCCCATCTTGAACATCAGGGTTCGCTAGATTGCTTATTCAAAGTTAGTGAGCTTTTTGCTCTGGACTTCAGAATGGGTCCTTGTTTCTAAGTACTTATGAATGATCACAACCCAGGCCCCAAACGTCTGTGCATCTGTGCTAACTCCACAGGCTCATACACTCCCTTGCATTAGACTTCTCTGAAGGAGCAGTTGCAGAGGACTGGTATTTTTGTGTGGAGACCTTTCCATTCTACTCAGGAAATGGTGTGCATTAGTGCCAACAGACCAAAGATTCTGCTTCTGTTCCCCAACATGGTCAGCTTAACTCCCAGCTATTGGAGATTAGAGTGCCATCCTGTAGGGGCAGAGGTGCCTGTGTTACCAAGCAGAAATGACGTAGAGCATGAAACAGATGAGGCTGTGACTATCTATTTAGAGCATAATGCCGGAGCCACTCAGGGCTTCCTTTATTTGACATAAAGCACAACCTTGTTTGATTAAGGATACAAATGCAGTACTGGTATAGACAGCCACTCCAGTCACAGTGGAGAGAAACCCATCACACCTTTTGGTGAAGCTTTTTCAGGATTGAATTTCAATCCCCTAATTAGCTCTGCGGCAAAACAAAATTCTGGTCAACAGGCAGCTGTCAATACGACCAAGACCATGGACCTATGAGTGCTTTATCTGTAGCTATATTTATAGATAGCAGCTACATATGTATCCATTCTCTTCTTCACTCTCCTTAAAACAGCCTTATTCACTTTGCAGCATTTATGCATGGCAAGATTTGTAGTTATTTTTCTTCCCGAATTTGTCCCAAATTCGCCTGAAGAGATTTAGGACAGTCAACCCTCAGCTTAGTGGAAGAAATTACACTATGGTCATAATCCCAGGTTCTCCCACATAGGCAAGAGCCACTTATCTCGAAGGCTCTGCTTCTCTTCACTACCACTGATCCCAGGACTTTGAGAATTTCTAGATGCTCTAAGCCCTGCAGAGATGGTCTTCACGCTACTCTGCTCATCAGATTCTTCCTTCAACTAGTACAATTTGATGATGAAAATTAAAGTGAGGGTTTTTTGTTTGTTTCATTATAGTGGGTTTACTTTTCCTTTTGGTTACTGATAGGTTACCTTCTTAAATCAATATAGTGAAGGCAAAAGTCAAGAAAAGCTGCCCTATGATAGTATAGTTTGACTTTACACACATCAATTAAGTCTCATTTGAGGTTATGTATTCTGAATGTGGGCTATCTGAGATAAACTAGCTTTGATGTATGTGTATGTATATGTCTGATATATTTATTTATTTTATGCTATGTGCATTGTTTTTTTTCTTTTTTCTTTTCTGACTACATATATCCCTGTGTAGGTGCCAGATCGCTTGGAATTGGAGATACAGACACTGGTAAGCTGTAATGTGGGTACTGGAAGAGCAGCCTGTGCTCTTAACCACTGAACAATCTCTCCCTTGGTTTTGAGATATGGTAATTGTGTGATGTGGGGCAATTCATTTTATAATCTTCCAAGTACACTTAAGAACGGAGTAATGCCTAGCCCATTGAATAAGACCATGATTATTACAAATACTTATTATCCACTTTGCCCAGACTTTTACACAATAGTAAACATCGTTGCCTAAGGGACAATACCAAACAGTAGATTTGGCTATATATATCTGAAGAAAATTAATTATCAATGAAATATGCTTCCTTTCATCAATGGAAACTGAAGCAAAGGCTTTGTGTATACTAAGCACATGATCTAAAAATGAGCTTTGTCTGCAGCCCACTCAATAATTTTAGATCATATGCAGTTATACTATTAAATAATGGATAATAGATATAACAGAATTATTTTACATTTCAAGATGAGTTGAGAAGGGTAAATATGGTAATAATTAGAGATACTGTTTTAATTTAAATTTCTCAATCTGTCACAAAAGATGAAAACATCTTATGAATATAATTCATATTTATATATTAGTAATGACTCAAAGAGTGTAGGTAATGTTCTATTTGATATATTTTCAAATATTTCTGTAGACTCTATAAGAGTGAAAAGACCAGCCTCAAACCTAAGCACCAGTTAAGCAATGGCCTCTGTGAAAATATTTGGAAAAGAAAGATCAGACACTCATTTGGCCTTTAATATCTTCATTCTAGAGAGTTGAACAGCACAGTTTACAAATTACTAGAGAGTAAAAATAAAACTTGATGGCTTCAATGGAGCTAGATTTCAATAGAGCATCAAGAATTTCCTCAGGCAAACACAGTTAACTTATGTTGAACATCAGTGAATAATTTTCTTTTTTAGGTACATTCTGAAAACAGAATTAAGTGTGGCTATATTAAATTTCAGATCATCTTCACATGCACAAACACTTCTGGCAAACATATGAACACTGTAAAAAATTGTGTAAGTCAAGATAATTCATTAAGGAAATGCTCTCAGCTCAAGAATACACTATTTTTAGTAATTAATTACACAGCTTCCAAATGATATGTCATTTCAGTATAATATAGAAAATGTCTCAGACAGTTTTGAGCACTTTGACTAATTGCATAACAGTAATTTATATTGTGAATTATAACCTTATGATATAGGATAATTTCAGTTTTATTATTCAGATGGTAGCGTTCATACAAAAATAAAACATATGCTTTAAATATGTTCTAATGTACTTTTTATTTAGGGGTAGCAGGTTATATTAGAACATCCTTACATAGTTTGAGATTTTCCTACTCTTTATATGTTATTGGAATAAAACATAGATACTTAAAATAAATGGTAGAAAAGCAAAAATGTGGAAAAATTAATTCTCATATTCATATAATTTTATTTTAGGTGTATTTTTGTGTTTCTGAGTGTATTCATGTGTCCCATGTGTGTAAGTAAACACGCAAAGGTCAGATGAGTGCATATGATACTTTGAAGAGGAAGAAGTGAGTCTTTATGTTGGTATGCAAGCACAAGTCTGGTCCCCCAGTAAGTGCTCTTAACCACTGTGCCATTTCTCCAGCAGCTTAATTCTAATACTGTATAAATACTTAAGCTACAACTCTTACAGAACGACAACTGCATACAAGAATAAACAACCTGAATAGTAAGATTGTTCTATTTAACAAAAGTTGTCCAAGAAATTATGCATTTATAGCCAAAAGTAAAGAACTTTGGTTCACATTTCACACTTCATCAAGAAATACCTCAGGAAAGTTTATTCCAAATTATAACACGTCTAAAAGAAAACATAAGAGAAAATCTTTGAGACCTAGGGCCTCATATCTTAGATGTGATATCGCAAACATATTCACATCAAAAGAACAATCTGAAATTTTGAGAAGTTCCGACCATTTGCTCCAAGAAAGATACTTATTAAGAAAATAGAAATGATCAAATGTAAAAGAGAAGAAATAGCAGTAAATGACATACATATCTGATAAAGATTTATGTGAGTCTTCAATTACCTTTCAGTGCTTAATGCAATTTATCCATCCTGGCCTGGAGTAGGTTAAATGAGACACAGAGTTGGATTCAGGTGTAGCTTTAAAGACTGATGGTCTCCAGGTGTTCTAGCTCTTTCTTTAACCAGATGCTGACAATAACTTCTAAAAAGTCCTAGAAACTTTCTTGCTCTTCCTGAGGGCTACAAGTCACTGGCCTATGTGATTAACACCTGTAGCCTAACAGTAGGGGATTAGGTAATGCAGCCTTTGTTTTATATCTGTAGGAATTGCATGGCTGTGACTTTCAGCCTGCTAGTTGAAACCCCAGGAAGAAAAAAAAGATACTTTGGAAAGTGGTTTTGTCTTTTATTTCTAAATTCTAAGAACTTTCCTATGAAAGTTCTTTAAGAAAAAGGGAATCGAACTAAGGAAAAAGGGATAAGGAGAGAGAAAGAGAGAGTGCCCTCTTCTCTTTGTCCTCAGCAGGTATACATCTTTAAAAATACATGATCAAATGGTAAAAAGGTCATCACAAGCTTATACACAACTTCAAATCTGTTTATATTCATATCCCTTAAAAATAATTATCTGGCTAAGCATTCATCACCTGTCACATCTCCATAGATTCATGCAGAGTTAAAAACCATAACTAAGTTATTAGTGAAGGTTTGTATAGATAAACCCAATCAATATTTTATCTTCTGTCCTAGCATCTATAATAAATCATTAGTTCTCTGTTTAGGACCTTTGGTTAGTGGTTTTACAACCTTTTGGAATGTGCTCTGAGTAGTAGAATGTCTACTTACTATCTCAGAAGCAATTAGTTCATGGTACTAAAGACTGGCAGAGTTCTCATTGCAGTTTTGACTATCAGACAGGACCTAATGGGAGTCCCACTGCAAAAGAGCTTAATAAATATTGATATAATATTAGAAATTCTTATAGGATCATCATTAAGAATTAAGAAGTCATCTATTTGTCTATGTTGTATCACTACAAAACAATAGATCTTTGTTGTTCTGCAGAGAGCTGCTCCAAAGGATGGGCTAATACCTAGTGGTTGTTACATATTTAATAATAACAGGAGAAATATTAATAGCAGGAATCTTTCCTAAAATGAATTTCTCCTGGGTCTTGTCCACTGGAACAAATCTGTTGTGGTTTATTAATCCAACGTGGTCCATTTCAGGAAGATCACCTACTAGTTATTAGCTTGTTGGCTCTTGACAGTTCATAATGACAAACATCTCTAACTCCAATAGTGAGGAAGAATGTGCAAGGAGATCACATCTTTGAGGACAGGCAAGTCCTGTTACAATCAAATAAACAAACACACATACCCCATTCGACAACAATCAAGCACCCTTCCTATCAACCAATTATCACTAAGTAATGAGTGAAATGTGGGAAGGAACTCTTCACAGAGAGGACCTAAGGATACAAATCTGCCTATAATACATGTCTTCATAGACATATTAAAGACAACAGGTTTTAATTGATGTTCTGTTATTAGTCATCTAAAAGCAAAGAATTTTCACACTGCGCCAAATTAGAAACATCAGACTCTAAACCAGATTTCAGTTGGAAATCATTTTTTGAGGCACCTGTGTACATATTTAGAATTCAATTAAGACTTAGTGAGGGCTGAGAAGAAACAATAAATAGTGACACCCCTCTACTGTTGAATACCTCCCATGGTTTCCCCTAAGAATATTCTAAAACAAACCATTAACATTTAATTTAAAATGCTGTGATTTTTTCTGTAGGTTTCTGTGAAATGAATAAAAATATTTGATTTTCTTATTGAAATGTCTATGCAAATGACCAATAATATACAAGAATATCAGGTGAGCTACACACTGAAAACCAAATGATGAACCTGCTCACTTGTCAAGAACTTTACAACATTTTTCTAAATTTGATTTGGAGACAATGGGCATTATTGCACGAAATCATATTTTATGGTGGGCTTCTCCTCCATAGTGTAAACAGGCAGTACAAGCTTGTAGTGTCGAACTCAGTCTTCTATGGACGCTTCTTGAACAATTCTTGTTTTGATTTGAGTGGTTTTAGAGTTCTTAATTATTATTTTTGCTGATAACTTTGTCCTTCAATTCTAAGAGACTGTCTTGTGTGTTTTACCATGAGCGCTGATGTGATATTTAACAGCAACTCTATGACTTCTTTAGGGGAACGTGAGAAGGCACACCTGTTTCCCAGTCACTAGCAACATTGTACAAACGCTCATTAATTTCTATGGGAAAGTATTTTTTAACAAAATTTCATGAGGAAATGCGTTATCTCTCCAATATTTTTCCCAATAATATGAATTTGAAAAGTGTACACAAAAGCAAGTTAAGTTTATATAAAAAGGTGAAAGTTTTTAAGAATAACACATTGATTACTTCACTTGATTACAGGAAAATGCCACATCCAAAAGACTAAAATGTTAAGATGAAAATATATGCAATATGGAAAAGTATGGGTTTTTTTCTATGTCCTCTTTTATTCCTGAACAATGACTTGGAGACACTTATATTTGTTAAAAACTTCTTTCATGAGAGCTGTGAAGATCCTAATTGCTCTCACCAGGCAATGCTGGCCTTAGACTACTTCTCAGCCTATTTCCCAGCCGCATGGCTCATTACCTGCCATCTGAGTCTTATCTGACAACTCTTTCTTATCAGTGTCCCCATGGCAACTTCCCAGGTCACCTGAGACCCATTCCCTCTCTCTGGGCTCAGGAGTCTGACCTTACCTCTCCTGACCAGCTTACTGATCAGTTCTCCATTGACCAATCAGAAGATGGTGGAGAGCAATGTTTTAGAAACTACTGAGTCAGGACATGCTTCATACTCATGATAATACCAAAGTCTGAATTACACCCAGATCTCTGGGTGCAGAAATCAGCATTTGAAGACATAATGCACAAAATATCCCTCAACAGCAATTCAAAAATTTACATAATAAAATGATAGATATTGTACATGAAACCTAAAAGGGTCTATTAACGTCTTTACAATTCTGAGTGAGCTAGACGATACTTTCCCTTTGGTATTGATAATTTGAAAATCCACATCTAGCTATAAATACAGCAGCATAAAATCTTGAATAAGTAAATATATCATGCACATTGTATAATTCATATACTAGCTTCAGTGGGAGAGGAGGTAAATAATCTTGTAGAGACTTGATGGCCCAGGGAAGAGGGATGTGGGGCAGGTTGTGATGGTGGAGGTAGAGTACCCTTTCATAGGTAAAGGGGATGGGGGTGAGTAAAGAACACTAGGAGGGGAGACCAAGAAGGGGGGACATATGGGATGTAAATAAATAAACAATGAACTAAAAACGGAAGGTCAATGAAACACTACCATGGTATCACCCTCCTAAGGCACCAGTCATTTAAAACAATCTTAAAAGACTATAAATGGCTTATGACTGATGGTGAATGGCAGCTTGTTACTTACTTGGGAGCAAATAATGAAATCAGGGATTTGGGGAACCCCCAAAAAATATTAAAAATGATAAAATATTTAAAAATGTATATGGTGAAAATTACGTACACAAAAACAATCACGGTGATTCTAAAATGCATCAAAGAGAAAAACATAAAAGAAGGTGAAATATATCAACTTCGGCAATAAATCGAAATATGTAAGCTTGCTGTGTGCAGCAAATAGTAGCAAAGAATGGGGTTCGACTGAAATCTATCCAGATGATTCATGCAGACTTACATTAAAAATGATTAAAAAAACTGTAATTCTAAGAAATCAGAAAGTCTGAAATTAAAAATGAAGAGGAACTTGAAGAAACAGATGCCTGATTCTTTGAGATGGAGTGGAATTGGCAAGGTAACGATGTTGAGTAGATAAGGTTTGCCTGTTTTTTTTTTTTTTTTTTTTTATTAACTTGAGTATTTCTTATATACATTTAGAGTGTTATTCCCTTTCCCGGTTTCCGGGCAAACATCCCCCTCCACCTCCCCTTATTTATGGGTGTTCCCTCCCATCCTCCCCCATTGCCATCCTCCCCCCTAACAATCTAGTTCACTAGGGTTCAGTCTTAGCAGGACCCAGGGCTTCCCTTCCACTGGTGCTCTTACTAGGATATTCATTGCTACCTATGAGGTCAGAGTCCAGGGTCAGTCCATGTATAGTCTTTAGGTAGTGGCTTAGTCCCTGGAAGCTCTGGTTGCTTGGCATTGTTGTACATATGGGGTCTCGAGCCCCTTCCAGCTCTTCCAGTTCTTTCTCTGATTCCTTCAACGGGGGTCCTATTCTCAGTTCAGTGGTTTGCTGCTGGCATTCGCCTCTGTGTTTGCTGTATTCTGGCTGTGTCTCCCAGGAGCGATCTACATCCAGCTCCTGTCGGCCTGCACTTCTTTGCTTCATCCATCTTGTCTAATTGGATGGCTGTATATGTATGGGCCACATGTGGGGCAGGCTCTGAATGGGTGTTCCTTCTGTCTCTGTTTGAATCTTTGCCTCTCTATTCCCTGCCAAGGGTATTCTTGTTCCCCTTTTAATGAAGGAGTGAAGCATTCACATTTTGATCATCTGTCTTGAGTTTCATTTGTTCTAGGCATCTAGGGTAATTCAAGCATTTGGACTAATAGCCACTTATCAATGAGTGCATACCATGTATGTCTTTCTGTGATTGGGTTAGCTCACTCAGGATGATATTTTCCAGTTCCAACCATTTGCCTACGAATTTCATAAAGTCATTGTTTTTGATAGCTCAGTAATATTCCATTGTATAGATGTACCACATTTTCTGTATCCATTCCTCTGTTGAAGGGCATCTGAGTTCTTTCCAGCTTCTGGCTACTATAAATAAGGCTGTGATGAACATAGTGGAGCACGTGTCTTTTTTATATGTTGGGGCATCTTTTGGGTATATGCCCAAGAGAGGTATAGCTGGATCCTCAGGCAGTTCAATGTCCAATTTTTTGAGGAACCTCAGACTGATTTCCAGAATGGTTGTACCAGTCTGCAATCCCACCAACAATGGAGGAGTGTTCCTCTTTCTCCGCATCCCTCGCCAGCATCTGCTGTCACCTGAGTTTTTGATCTTAGCCATTCTCACTGGTGTGAGGTGAAATCTCAGGGTTGTTTTGATTTGCATTTCCCTTATGACTAAAGATGTTGAACATTTCTTTTAGGTGTTTCTCAGCCATTCGCATTCCTCAGCTGTGAATTCTTTGTTTAGCTCTGAACCCCATTTTTAATAGGGTTATTTGTCTCCCTGGTCTAACTTCTTGAGTTCTTTGTATATTTTGGATATAAGGCCTCTATGTGTTGTAGGATTGGTAAAGATCTTTTCCCAATCTGTTGGTTGCCGTTTTGTCCTAACCACAGTGTCCTTTGCCTTACAGAAGCTTTGCAGTTTTATGAGATCCCATTTGTCGATTCTTGATCTTAGAGCATAAGCCATTGGTGTTTTGTTCAGGAAATTTTTTCCAGTGCCCATGTGTTCCAGATGCTTCCCTAGTTTTTCTTCTATTAGTTTGAGTGTGTCTGGTTTGATGTGGAGGTCCTTGATCCACTTGGACTTAAGCTTTGTACAGGGTGACAAGCATGGATCGATCTGCATTCTTCTACATGTTGACCTCCAGTTGAACCAGCACCATTTGCTGAAAATGCTATCTTTTTCCATTGGATGGTTTTGACTCCTTTGTCAAAAATCAAGTGCCCATAGGTGTGTGGGTTCATTTCTGGGTCCTCAATTCTGTTCCATTGGTCTATCTGTCTGTCTCTGTACCAATACCATGCAGTTTTTATCACTATTGCTCTGTAATACTGCTTGAGATCTGGGATAGTGATTCCCCCTGAAGTCCTTTTATTGTTGAGGATAGTTTTAGCTATCCTGGGTTTTTTGTTATTCCAGATGAATTTGCAAATTGTTTTGTCTAACTCTTTGAAGAATTGGATTGGTATTTTGATGGGGATTGCATTGAATCTGTAGATTGCTTTTGGTAAAATGGCCATTTTTACTATATTAATCCTGCCAATCCATGAGCATGGGAGATCTTTCCATCTTCTGAGGCCTTCTTCAATTTCTTTCTTCAGAGTCTTGAAATTCTTATTGTACAAGTCTTTTACTTGCTTGGTTAAAGTCACACCGAGGTACTTTATATTATTTGGGTCTATTAGGCAGGGTGTCGTTTCCCTAATTTCTTTCTCGGCTTGTTTCTCTTTTGTGTAGAGGAAGGCTACTGATTTATTTGAGTTAATTTTATACCCAGCCACTTTGCTGAAGTTGTTTATCAGCTTTAGTAGTTCTCTGGTGGAACTTTTGGGATCACTTAAATATACTATCATATCATCTGCAAATAGTGATATTTTGACTTCTTCTTTTCTGATCTGTACCCTTGACCTCCTTTTGTTGTCTGATTGCTCTGGCTAGAACTTCAAGAACTATATTGAATAAGTAGGGAGAGAGTGGGCAGCCTTGTCTAGTCCCTGATTTTAGTGGGATTGCTTCAAGTTTCTCCATTTAGTTTAATGTTAGCAACTGGTTTGTTGTATATGGTTTTTACTATGTTTAGGTATGGGCCTTGAATTCCTATTCTTTCCAGGACTTTTATCATGAAGGGGTGTTGAATTTTGTCAAATGTTTTCTCAGCATCTAAGGAAATGATCATGTGGTTTTGTTCTTTCAGTTTGTTTATAAAATGGATCACGTTGATGGTTTTCCATATATTAAACCATCCCTGCATGCCTGGGATGAAGCCTACTTGATCATGGTGGATGATTGTTTTGAGGTGCTCTTGGATTCGGTTTGCCAGAATTTTATCGAGTATTTTTGCGTCGATATTCATAAGGGAAATTGGTCTGAAGTTCTCTTTCTTTGTTGGGTCTTTGTGTGGTTTAGGTATAAGAGTAATTGTGGCTTCATAGAAGGAATTCGGTAGTGTCCCATCTGTTTCAATTTTGTGGAATAGTTTGGATAGTATTGGTATGAGGTCTTCTATGAAGGTCTGATAGAATTCTGCACTAAACCTGTCTGGACCTGGGCTCTTTTTGGTTGGGAGACCTTTAACGACTGCTTCTATTTCCTTAGGAGTTATGGGGTTGTTTAACTGGTTTATCTATTCCTGATTTAACTTCGGTACCTGGTATCTGTCTAGGAAATTGTCCATTTCCTGCAGATTTTCAAGTTTTGTTGAATATAGGCTTTTATAGTAAGATCTGATGATTTTTTGAACTTTCTCTGAATCTGTAGTTATGTCTCCCTTTTCATTTCTGATTTTGTTAATTTGGACACACTCTCTGGGTCCTCTCGTTAGTCTGGCTAAGGGTTTATCTATCTTGTTGATTTTCTCAAAGAACCAACTTTTGGTTCTGTTGATTCTTTCTATGGTCCTTTCTGTTTCTACTTGGTTGATTTCAGCTCTGAGTTTGATTATTTCCTGCCTTCTACTCCTCCTGGGTGTATTTGCTTCTTTTTGTTCTAGAGATTTTAGGTGTGATGTCAAGCTGCTGACATATGCTCTTTCCTGTTTCTTTCTGCAGGCACTCAGCGCTATGAGTTTTCCTCTTAGCACAGCTTTCATTGTGTCCCATAAGTTTGGGTATGTTGTACCTTCATTTTCATTAAATTCTAAAAGTCTTTAATTTTTTTCTTTTATTTCTTCCTTGACCAGGTTATCATTGAGTAGAGCATTGTTCAATTTCCACGTATATGTGGGCATTCTTCCCTTATTGTTATTGAAGACCAGTTTTAGGCCGTGGTAGTCAAATAGCACGCATGGGATTATTTCTATCTTTCTGTACCTGTTGAGGCCCGTTTTTTGACCAATTATATGGTCAATTTTGGAGAAAGTACCGTGAGGAGCTGAGAAGAAAGTATATCCTTTTGCATTAGGGTAGAACGTTCTATAAATATCCGTTAAGTCCTTTTGGCTCATGACTTCTCTTATTCTGTCTACGTCTCTGTTTAATTTCTGTTTCCATGATCTGTCCATTGATGAGAGTGGGGTGTTGAAGTCTCCTACTATTATTGTGTGAGGTGCAATGTGTGTTTTGAGCTTTAGTAAGGTTTCTTTTACGTATGTAGGTGCCCTTGTATTTGGGGCATAGATATTTAGGATTGAGAGTTCATCTTGGTGGGTTTTTCCTTTGATGAATATGAAGTGTCCTTCCTTATCTTTTTGATGACTTTTAGTTGAAAATTGATTTTATTTGATATTAGAATGGCTACTCCAGCTTGCTTCTTCTGACCATTTGCTTGGAAAGTTGTTTTCAGCCTTTCACTCTGAGGTAGTGTCTGTCTTTGTCTCTGAGGTGTGTTTCCTGTAGGCAGCAGAATGCAGGGTCCTCGTTATTTCCAGTTTGTTAATCTATGTCTTTTTATTGGGGAGTTGAAGCCATGATATTGAGAGATATTAAGGAATAGTGATTGTTGCTTCCTGTTATATTCATATTTGGATGTAAGATTGTGTTTGTGCGCTTGTCTTCTCTTTGTTTTGTTGCCAAGACGATTAGTTTCTTGCTTCTTCTAGGGTATAGCTTGCCTCCTTATGTTGAGCTTTACCATTTATTATCCTTTGTAGTGCTGGATTTGTAGAAAGATATTGTGTAAATTTGGTTTTGTCATGGAATATCTTGGTTTCTCCATCTATGTTAATTGAGAGTTTTGCAGGATACAGTAACCTGGGCTGGCATTTGTGTTCTCTTAGGGTCTGTATGACATCTGTCCAGGATCTTCTGGCTTTCATAGTTTCTGGCGAAAAATCTGGTGTGATTCTGATAGGTCTGCCTTTATATGTTACTTGACCTTTTTCCCTTACTGCTTTTAATATTCTTTATTTTGTGCGTTTGGTGTTTTGACTATTATGTGACAGGAGGTGTTTCTTTTCTGGTCCAATCTATTTGGAGTTCTGTAGGCTTCTTGTCATGCCTATGGGTATCTCTTTTTTTAGGTTAGGGAAGTTTTCTTCTATGATTTTGTTGAAGATATTTACTGGTCCTTTGAGCTGGGAGTCTTCTCTCTCTTCTATACCTATTATCATTAGGTTTGATCTTCTCATTGAGTCCTGGATTTCCTGTATGTTTTGGACCAGTAGCTTTTTCAGCTTTACATTATCTTTGACAGTTGAGTCAATGATTTCTATGGAATCTTCTGCTCCTGAGATTCTCTCTTCCGTCTCTTGTATTCTGTTGGTGAAGCTCATATCTACAGCTCCTTGTCTCTTCTTTTGGTTTTCTATATCCAGGGTTGTTTCCATGTGTTCTTTCTTGATTGCTTCTATTTCCATTTTTAATTCCTTCAACTGTTTGATTGTGTTTTCCTGGAATTCTTTCAGGGATTTTTGCGATTCCTCTCTGTATGCTTCTATTTGTTCTCTAAGGGAGTTCTTCGCGTCTTTCTTGAAGTCCTCCAGCATCATGATCAAATATGATTTTGAAACTAGATCTTGCTTTTCTGGTGTGTTTGGATATTCTCTGTTTGCTTTGGTGGGAGAATTGCGCTCCGATGATGCCATATAGTCTTGGTTTCTGTTGCTTGGGTTCCTGTGCTTGCCTCTCGCCATCAGATTATCTCTAGTGTTACTTTGTTATGCTATTTCTGACAGTGGCTAGACTGTCCTATAAGCCTGTGTGTCAGGAGTGCTGTAGACCTGTTTTCTTTTAGCCAGTTATGGGGACAGAGTGTTCTGCTTTCGAGCGTGTAGTTTTCCCTATCTTCAGCTGTTCCTGTGGGCCTGTGTCTGGAGTTCACCAGGCAGGTCAGTTGCAGCAGAAAAGTTGGTCTTACCTGTGGTCCCGAGGCTCAAGTTTGCTCGTGGGGTGTTTTCCTCTGGCGTCAGAGATGTGTGCAGAGTGCAGTCTCTCTGGTTTCCCAGGCGTGTCTCCCTCTCTGAAGGTTTAGCTCTCCCTCTCACGGGATTTGGGTGCAGAGAACTGTTTATCCGGTAGGTCCCTTCAGGTTATGGCGGTGTCTCAGGAGCAGCAGTCCTGCTCCTCCTGGGCCCTCCTCTACGGGAACCCAGAGGCCCTATACAGTTTCCTCTTGGGTCAGGGATGTGGGCAGGGGTGGGTAGTGTTGGTGGTCTCTTCTGCTCTGCAGCCTCAGGAGTGTCCACCTGACCAGATGGTGAGGTCTCTCTCCCATGGGGTTTGGGAGCAGAGAGTTGCTGCGGGCCGGGATCCGCGGGTTTGGGATTCCCGGTAAACACAGGAGGTGCCCGGTCCTAGAGGAATTTTGCCTCTGTGTGTCCTGAGTTCACCAGGCAGGTCTCTTGCAGCAGAAAAGTTGGTCTTACCTGTGGTCCCGAGGCTCAAGTTTGCTCTTGGGGTGCTGCCTATGAGCTCTCCGCAGCGGCAGCAACCAGGAAGATCGACCAAATTGTTTGATCCTGAGACTGGCCCCCCCGGGTTTTGGTATGGCTCCCCCGTCCGACCCTTGCAGGTCGCTCTCTCTGAGCGGACTCTTGCCTGTTAATATTAATAAACAGCGCAGGTCCGAGCATCCTATATCTCTCACGAATCTATGAACCATTTTACAGCACATAGATCTAAAGTGAATAAAAGAACAGAGGAATTCTGGGAAAAGAGGTGGGAACAGCATAGTCAGATAGCATGTAAAGATTTATTATTTAAAATATAAACCTCATACATTTAAATGTAAATTCCTAAGCCGCACTGAAGTATGTGAAGAATCCTTACACAAAGGATTCCCAGTACTCTGAAAAGCACGTTCCTAAAGTTAGTGACAGTATTTTATGACAAGTATATAAAATCTTCAATACATATTAAAACAACCAAAAATATGCCATGACTATTCCTGTTATGATGGACGCACTGATTATCGAGAGTAACCATTAGTTCATAGTTGTGGGGAAGAAACCTGAACCTTCAGGCAGCCTACTGAGCAAGAGGCAAACAGGCAAGCACCCAGCAGGCTTAGGGCAAGAGGAGGAAAGAGCGGAGACAACGTTGGGCTTCAGAACAAGCATAGAGACAAGAAAGCACATGCTAGATATGAGAACAACTTACAACTTAGGACTGTTGGAACAAGATATGAACTCTAAAAATGTAAGGATTATCAATGTCAGTCTCATCTGTAATCAGTTTAATTCTGTAAGCTTGAAATTTGATCGTTATTCTTATCAAAACAAAATATATGTTGCAGACTTTAAAAGTAAAGTTCATTCTGTGAATTATAAAAAATGTAAGTTTATCTATATTTCTTACCAGAATTTCCTACATGGCATTATTTATTTTCATATTTAACTTATTTCTAAATTGCATACATACATACACCTGCATATACAAACCTGTTTTCATTCTTTTTTTTCAGTTTTTCTTTCTCATTTTCTTTCTTTTTCCTTTTTAAATGTCTAGTATCTGAAAAACTAATTTGTACATAGTGTATGTATCTATGTATGAATACAGGCTGACAATTTCACATGATCATGATATGTAGAGGTCAAATTTAAGAGATTTCACATTTACCTCTTACCAAATGTTTATATGTTGTACATCTTTGGACATTCCATTTAAGGTTGTTTTGGAACACGCAATGAAATGTTTGCAATATTCATGCTTACTTCCTCCTGAGCTGGTTGCATAGACAAGAGTGAAAGCAAAATTAAAAGTATGACCCATATTACAGATTTTTTGTAAATAATTTAAACTTACTTCATGGGAAGAGAAGATATCAGATTAGTGATTCATACTCTCATTGTTCTATATCTTCTAATTAATTTTATATACTTATATTTGTCAATTTGCATTGTTTCAGAAATACTTTTAAAGTTTGAAGTAGATATATGCTCAATCATTCAGGAGTAAAGAAATACAAGTCTTGAGTCATTTGCTTAAGCCATATATATCTATATATCTATGTATCTATGTCTATATGACTATATGTCTATATGCCTATATGTCTATATATCTATATCTAATCATTTATATATCTATATATCTATATATAATCTCTCTATGTATATCTATCTATTCATATATCTATATATTTCTAAATAAAGCTTTGAAAGCATTCCATATCATGCAGGTGAACTCCTGGATGAAATAAACCTTAGTGAGTTGTGTGTTGAACACTTAATCCACAACGCAATATACAAAGGTGATTCATTTGGAAAAGTTAATGGCTCTGTTTTAGTCGATGGATTAATTTCTTGATGGAGTCACAGTTTTAGGGAACTGTCAATAAGAAGGTAACAGATATGAAAACCTGATATGTTCGTAGGAAGAAGTGATTGGCAGTATATCTTTGAATCATGTGCAGTATCCACAGCTTCTTCTGTTTTTGCTCTCCCTGCTTCATGAAGACCATGACATGAGTAGCCTACTTCTGTACATCCATCCTTTAACCATGATTATTCTGCCTTGCTTCTAACCTGAGTCAAGGAAGCAAACTGACTATGGGCTGAAACTATTGGAGTCAAGAGACCAAATAACCCTTTCATTGTTTATGGGTGATATTTTGTTAAATTGATGGTACCTGGGAAACCTTTCACAGGATAATAAAATGGAGCCATCTAGATCAGCTAAAGTGCAGATAGTAACCTAGAAACTGAAATAGCAAAAGTTTACTTTTCATGCTTCAAACTTTTGACTTTTTTCAAAAAAACTCAGAGCCACAGATGATGGCTATAAGATTAAATATGCAGAGATTTTATGTAGAAATAGACGCTACTATAATTTTGATTTGTTTGAACAGTAACATGAGTACTTTTGTAAGAAATCATGTGGATTTAAAAAGTAATATTCAGGTATTTTAACAGTTATTATTTGGAAACCCTGTGAGGTACATACTATAAGAAATAAGACTCAAAAAAGACACACTATTTTAAAAATCTAATGAACACTGAAGAGGGCAGAAATCAGAATATCTGATTGCAAAATGATGAACTGTAAGAGCTTTCTGGGAAAAATTACTGACATAATGTCACTATGGAGAAGATATTCTAGTCGAGCCTATCATTAAAACATTGGCTGAAAAGCATTCCTAATCAAAAGTAGAGGAGCACAAGCATGAAGATGCCGAAAAGAATAGGGTTTGGGTGTCCTGCCATTGAGGAACTCTCCTTCTTCTGTATGGAAATAATAATGATGATGATACATGCCATGCACCGAATACTTGATTATCAGCAGATATTTGGCTATTCAGAGGTTTCTTAAAAGCTTTCTCCTTGTGATAATATTATGAAATAGTTTCCCTTTTGGTATTTGCATTTAACTCTGAGAATCTGAGGGCTCATGAACTCAAGCGACTTGTCCAACTAGTGTGGAGTAATTTAGATATAATATTGTGATCATAGGTCCTCAGGTTCTGAGGCTCACGATTCTTTCCTTTGTTTGTATAGTTCAGAGAAGAACAGCTCACAAAAGGAAATAATTGAGCATTGTTATCAAAAATACTGAATTTCCTTTTGTTCTTCTAAATACTTTTGTAAGCAGAGATTTCTCATTCTAATAATATGTCTGAGCCTTTATTTAAAAGATAATTGCAGGTATATAATTATTTCCTGATGAATTATTATATTTTGTGAATCATTTTTACATAGGGTATATTGTTGATGGTTATGGAGAAAGACAGGCCTGGATTTAGTGTTAAATTTTAGGGCTATAGTACAAGCCTTCTGGATGATGTTTCTTGTCCACTATTATAAGAAAATAATAACAGTGACATGATATTTATAAATAGAAGGCTGTACAAGAATAATCTGTTTTCCCCACATGTACTTATACCAGATCATCATTGCTAAAGATTATTGTGCATATTGTGTTGTGTAAATATTTAATTTTGCTTAGTTTCACTCTGCTTTTCTTTTTAGAAATAGCTCTACAAGTTTCCAGAAGAACTGAGGGAAAGAATACTTGTATTTCTGAAGTAACCTTTGACTTTGGGGAGTACGAAAATTACAAGGCTGTAGCAATACAAAGATAAGATGGTGGTTTGTAGTTTTGTTTGGTTTTTACTTTAGGACCATTAGAAGAAAATTTCACTGTAGAATTCTTTTTTTTTTTTTCTTTTTTTTCGGAGCTGGGGACCAAACCCAGGGCCTGGCGCTCACTGTAGAATTCTTAAGTGAATTTCACAATGATTTAGATACCTACAGATAATGTAAAGACAATAGAAAACTGAGAGGAGAAGGGTTGAAAGGCTGGGGTTGCAAAATGCCCTTCGAGGCACTATCACCTGCGACTGGGCTCAGCCTCTTAAATATTCCACTCTGCTATAGTGTCATCAGCTAGGACCAATTACTGAGCACAAGTGCCTCTGGAGGCATTAAAAATCAGCATAAGTTCAAAGAAGAATAAATGGATAATTCTTAAGTTAAACATTTATATGGAGGGCATGAGTGCTCTACGAGGAGCATTTGTCTGAGGTACTGTCTTCCTTCACCTCATCAATCTTCATCCGGGTAGATCACTTGTTCCACAACAGTCAATGTGAAATTAATTAGAATTGAAGATGGAAATTTTGAAATATGAGGAAAAGTTTGAGGAAGACACAGTTACTTTTGGTTAATACATGTTCTTGATTCTATTCAATGCTACTTACAAAGGAGAGCAAAAGAACTTGAAGAAAGAATTATCTTTTTATTTTTTATAGGAAAAAAGATATCTATGTCTCCATCTACCAAGCAAAGTTTGTTCTATTTTAGAGCAAATTAAAATGGAGGCACAGTTTGGAATTTAACCTCCACCCATCTTGAAGTGGGTGATTATAGTCAGTGATGAGTATTGGACCCTTTTTCAACTTTTCGTTTGTATTTATTTTTTTTTTCTTTTTCTTTTTTTCAGAGCTGGGGACTGAACCCAGGGCCTTGCGCTTGCTAGGCAAGCGCTCTACCACTGAGCTAAATCCCCAACCCCGTTTGTATTTATTTTTATAGAGACCTAATGAGAGCCATTGGGGAGAAGCTGGTATGTTTTGACTGTTGCTGGAGAAACAGCAGGATCTCTGTTTAAAAGGAGAAAACCTTGTCTTGGGCTAGTCAGTACCTTTCTGTAATAAAATGTAAAATCAGCAGCTTCTTTCTGAAGAGATGATCTGCGATCATCTGACGGTCTTCATGATGAAAGCTTTGTCCAGAACAGAAACAGAGGTGTGGAAATGAACAACTATAGACTATTACTGATGAATGCTATCTGCGTTTACAAACATTTTTCTATCATTATTGAATCCTTCAAAGATATCGTCATTTGCAATACACATCCGTGGCAATGCTAAGAATTTGAGACACTGAATTTTTTGTTCAGTATCACATTATAAGCAGATAGTGCAGTTGCAATTTTATCTCAAGCTTGTCTGCCTCTGTATTAGTTAGGATTCTCTGAAGTAACAATCTTTATATATATATATATATGTATGTATATATATGCATACATACATATATTTATATGATATTTATTAGAAAAACTCGCAGACTCTAGTCCAGGTATATTCAACAATGACGGGCTGTGAATGGAAAGTCTAAGAATCGGAGAGTTGCCCAGTCTATGCGCCTCCAGACCCCAGCCAGTCTTCAATATGTACTAGAACCAAATGAACAGAATGTAATGATGGACTAGACTTGCTAGCCAGGCAAAGTGCAAAGGCAAAGATCAAGAGCTTCCTTCTTCGATGTCCTTATTCAGGCACTCACCAGAGGACATGGCCCAGTACGGGTGTGATTTTTTGCTTCAGGACCCAGTTGATCTTTCTACTTCAAATTAAAAATTCCTCCCTCACGTGCCCTCCAATTTTGGTTTAGTTCCAGTTGTAGTTAAGTTGACAACCAGGAATAGCCATCAAAGTTTCTAAAGCTATAACAATGAACAATGTACTCAGTGTGCTTCTAAATATAGCAGGAACAATGTCACTTCTAAGAAATGTAATTTTCCAGATCTTTTATATGACTTTTCCTAAAGCGATGCAATAGTGATATAATAAAGGAGTTATTACATAAATCTGGCTTATTAGGGTTACTTCTACTGGTTAACTTACTGGCAGCTCTAACACTGGAAATTCCTCCAAATGACTTGTGGGCAGCTGTTAACACCAAGAGGTCCCCTCAGAGTCAAGTGTTTACTGCCTGTGTAATCTAGTTGCAGTTGGAATCTTGTAAGCCTCCTGAGAATCCTGACCATCATTGGCTTTTCTGTGAGATAATATTAATGTGGCCCATTTTCTTAAGGGTCTCCTGGGGGTATCGCATCTGCTTTGCTTCAAATTGATGACCGTCATGCCTAGCCAAGAAGGTAAGTAGGAAGGGGAGAATTACAAAGGACATTGGAGAGAGAGAGAAAAAAATCAGATGATCACAATATATTGTATGGAAAAATTAAAATTGAAATAAACAATAATAAACATGCTAAGCAGACTGATAGTTTAGCTAGCAGATACAAGAAAACACCAGACTACTTTACTTAGAATATGAACAGATGCATGAAGGAAAACAAAACCAGCATAGCAAACAAATATTGGAAAGTAGATTTTTAAGTAAAAGAAAGACTGCTCTTAAACTGAAGTGTCTAGTCAGATGAAGTAGTGTCCATTTCTTTTTTTGGCAGATGCCATTTTTTAGGCATCTGTGTTGAACAAAAAGGCCATTAGGATTCTAGGTCTGTGTTTCTCCTAAATTTAGATTTTATTCATGTTGGTATAGAGAGAAGCATCACCGCCCAGCCAATGTTTCTGCTCTTTAGAATTCAAGATGTCCAGTGAATGAAATGAAGTCTGGAATGTGGCTGCTGTGGTCATATTTGTGGTTTCCATGTTCCCAGATTTTTAGTTGCCAGGATAAATTTGGCAGTTGCTCGATGGGTTCCTTCCAGCACTAGGTCTGAGTCTTGGTTGGCTCCATTTTCTGAATATCGGATGGAGTTAGAGTTCCCTCTAGTTCCCTCTGATGGCTAGTGTACGGCGTAAGGAAAATAGTGAGATACATTTAATATTTTTTAGGGTTCAAAAGTACAAATATTGAGATGCTTTTTTACTAGTTTTCCACAAATACAGATGTAGAATTACAAAATGTTATGAGTTTATATTTAGCTTCCTGTACCAACTTTAGCCAATCTGTTTATTTTGTTTTCCAGGCAATTTAATTCTAATGTACGAGAACCATAGAACACCAGGTCATACAGAACTAGTTTAGTGTTAACTGTTATGTAACAAATTCTATAACGCTGAATTTTATTTGTACCTTATGGCTTTCTAGTAATATGTCATGCTAGTAGAATATCATAGTATATGATATAAAAATACATAACAGAATGATATACTAGAGAGATTATTGTATTTGGAGTAGGAGTATCCATTTGTGGTCTCTGTTGGATAACTGGCCATCACTGCTACAGTGGAAATCATTTCTGAATATTTCTTATTGAAAAACCTCCTGGTTGGACAAATAGAATAAAAAAATTGCTTCTGACTCACATAGAGATTACAAAAGTTCAAGGAAAATAGTTAAAGTACTTAACTAATATTTTTAAACATCTATTTCTTGTTTCCAGTGTATCACTAGAATTTGAGAAAGATCAATAAGAGAAAAACATCTTTTTAAAAGAACAATGTTGTACAAATACTCCTACTGGAACAATTTGAAGAACCATTGTAAGGTTAGTGGGAGAGACATGAGGCAATGCTGGTGACAGGTGCTGTGCTGAGAAGAATATAAATGAAAAAAAATTATCTTGTAGGGTAGAGGAGTCAACAACTGAAATTGAATTGTAGCAGATTTAGGGGTAGAGAAAAATAAGCCCCTTCCTTTCACTTTCAGCTGCAAAGACATTTACACACTGTTGTACATTTGCTAGTGCTTTTTTGTTCCACCTAATAGCCTTGTGTGACTCCTACTTAGTCATTTATTTCCCCCAAATATTGGAATATTAAGTCATTGACATCGGATGTTCTTTAAAATTTTGCTTTATAAGTTACCTTATAAGTGAGCAAAACTCCTCATTTTTGAAAAAGTTTTCTTTCTTTTTCATTAGTTGTCAGCCTCCTTTCCTCCAGTGTTCTGTTTTATTTTTGTTGTTGTTGTTGCTGTTGTTGTTGTTGTTGTTGTTTATTTTGGTTTTGGTTTTGTCCTGAGGAGAGTATCATCTTTGGACACTGTAAATGTTGCTTTGGTTTTAGTCACCCAGTTCTCCTACTTTGAGTGATGAGTGAAAATGTCAGGAAGATGAAAGAATGGAAGTGAGTCCCGCCATGCTTCGTTCAGACTCAGAGCAGAGTGAGTGAAAGAAAACCATTCCTCTGAAGATTCCTAATCTGCCTTGGCCCTTCTGATAATTTCAATTTCTTCTCATACCCAGCTGGCTGACCTTTAGTCAGTTGTTTATAAGATTCTGTACTCTATACACTGACTATTACCTTCTTCAAATACGAACAGCCTTCTACAAAAGTCATTTAAAAATCCTCTGAGGTACACTGACTCTTTAAAGTTTTCCACCTTCAGTGAGTGAATATTTTCAAATAGGGCTTGTCTTCAAAGCATGCTGAAAATCTTCTATCTCTAGCCACGATTTAGACAATTAAGTTCTTCTCACAATACTGTGCTTCCCTCATTTTCTTCCACTTCCATATTCTTCTTTCATAGTTATTTAAAGCTTTGAGTTGACAAAATTTTATCAGTCAGTGTACCAACAGGTAGAAATATGCCTAGGTACAGTGCTCATATGTAGGACTTCCTGCAAACTTCCTATTTCCTAATGGTTAGACTTCTATGTGGTCTCATATCAACTACAGATTTTCCCGAATTTGTCAGACGTAACTTTATTGTAGGGTGCTGTGTTTTTCTTTCAGTATAAAGCCTGACATATGTATTTGCATGTTATAAATGCAGATGTTAGAGATATTTCTTTCTGTTACACATATAATACCAAGCAGATGTATTTATTGGCACATCTTTGTAGAGCTTTAAGTTAAAAGAGTGTCTTTGTGTTTTAGTTAATATATTTAATGTTGTAAATGACAGAATCTCAATCAAAATTGGCTTAAGGAAAAATTAAATTTATTGAGCCCCAAAATATGAAGCTCTAAGGGTAGATCTGGCTTCAGGATTCTAACAGTGTCATTAAGTCTTATTTTATATTTCATAACTTCTTGGCTTATGTTCATGCTTTAGGTTCCAAATAGTAACAAGATGATTGCATGATATCCAGTTCTGACATAATCTGGGGTCTCCCAGGAAAGGACAGGGATATATTTTCCAGAAATCAGAGCAAATCTCATTCCGTCTTACAAGCTAAGTTGGCGTTACAGCCGTTCCTTGGTGATCTCTGTAGCTACACAAACACAATTTGTCAACTTTTCAGGTTTCAGTCACACTAAATTGTAAGATGTAAACTTAACTAAAAGAAATCGAGAGAATTTAACTTAAAAGAAGGAAAAACAAAGAACAAAACCATGCACTGATTGTTTAAAAATGCTTGGCACCAAAATGGCCGACATGTTGCAGCAACTCCATAACCTTTACATATAGCACGATCAGGAAAGAGAGAAGTGGAAGGGCGTAAAGATTCAAACATGGGATCCATAAAACTAGTTAGCCCAGCAAGTATTTGAAGTGGAGGTACAATGGCATGATATGATCCTAGGTCACAAGTGATATGACATTTTTTAAGACTTGGGAAAAATAGGGGTTGGGGATTTAGCTCAGTGGTAGAGCGCTTGCCTAAAAAGCGCAAGGCCCTGGGTTCAGTCCTCAGCTCTGAAAAAAAAAAAAAAAAAGACTTGGGAAAAATAAAATCCAATAGGGAGTTATTAATATATAATACACAATATACCCTATGCATTATTTCAAAGCTTAGTTTTGCTAAGAGAAAAAAGATCCTTAACATTATGAAAATGATACAATAATTAAAATGATTCCTATAGTCGTGTCATTATAAATGTTTTAAGCGTCCTCCTTTGTTTGGATATAATGTCTTAAACGACCATGGTCTGTTGAGAACTGTGTATATGCTCATTAAAAAGACCTTTGACACACTCTTTTGAGCACTGTTTCTAGTGGCAACGGAAAATAACTGATCTATTTTTTCTTTTAAACAATATTACCACGGTTCTAGAAGAAGTAAGAAAAATATTAATAACAGAAACATTACCCACTCATATAATTTACATTTTATAAAACAATTTTTTTTTGCAAAATCACATCTTTCAAAGTTCAGCAATGCTGACAGAGAATGAACTAAATATTTTCTGTCCATAAATGTATGCTTGCACTTTATATTTCAGTCACCTGCCAGACTGTCATCCATTGTCAATAGTTCTATTCATGAATATGTAGATGAGAAAGAAAATGATACAATGATAGATTTGTTACTTTTCTTTAGGGGAAGAAACCAAACATTTGTAAGCAAGAATATAGACAGGAGCCTGACTGATATAGCTGTCTCCTGAAAGGCTCTGCCAGAGCATGACAAGTACAGAGGTGAATGCTAGGAGCCAACCATTGAACTGAGAATGGGGTCACCATTGGAGGAGTTAGATAAATGATTGAAGGAGCTGAAGTGTTTTGCAACCCCATAAGAACAATACCAACCAACCAGAGCTTCTAGGGACTAAACCACCATTCAAAGAGTACACATGGACAGACCCATAGCTCCAGCTGCATATGTAGCAGAGGATGGCCTTGTTGGGCACCAATGGGAGGAGAAATTCTTGGTTCTGTCAAGGCTGGACCCCCAGTGTAGGGGAATGTCAGGGCAGGGAAGCAGGAAGGGGATGGTGGGTGAGTGGGTAAACAAAAAGAAAAGACTATAGAGTTAGAAATTTGGAAAGCATTATGGCCCTATTTATTTTACACCCAATCAAGACTGTTCTCTTATACTCTGGGACCCAACATTTAATTGTTAATGAAAATCTCTTAAAAGGTTCAATAATGTTAAAATAAGGTTTGGAGTAATCTTAATCTAGAATGATTAAAGCAGTTAAATGGATGGATTTCTTTTCTTGAATAAATTTAGACTCATAGACATGAGATAGGTACACACAGAGTTCATTGCCACTCTGGTTGTAAACAATGTAGTAGACAGTTTTGGTTCTGCAATTCCAGTCTTTACAGGAGAGAAAATGGATATAAAAGCATATGACATTATACAGGGGCTAGGAGGAATCCCAGGACATGATCAGCTTCAGTAAGAACTGAATCTATTACACTAACACATTAGTGATGTGTATGGAACTGGGATAAATACTATGTTCTGCATCCAGCTGAAAAACATTTATATTTAATTCCTAGTAAAGTCATCACACGTTTTTCAGAAGAAATTGTTGGGAGGGTTAACATCTTAAAAGGAAAAGGTTAACAGAATTAACTAGTGGCAATCTACTACAAATACTAGTGTTGGATTGTGGAGAGCCAAATAAGATATGGCCTGGAAGATGACCGTTAAAGAATCATAAACATCTAAAGCAACATATTACTAAGTTTCTGATAGTAGGAAAAGTCCAGTTCCTACTTCAATCCCTACCACATAGAATCAAGAATTGAGGAATAGTACGGAGAAGTTCATTTTATCAGCTGACCTCAGTTCTCTTGTTCTTCCTTTTTCAACTTCTCATTATTCTTTCTATCCACTTTGTATGGAGTAGGGAGGTCAGTGAGAAGCTGCGTAAGGGTCTAAGGTGTTAATTCAGTGACAGTTTCCTTAGAGGATGTCTCTCCACAATTTAAAGTTTCCTCAAATCCACACTGACTTGTTCTACTTGTTTTTAGTGTGATCTATTTACCAGAGCAAATCTAGCCATGTCTTTGTCTTTCATTGGCCAACAACCTAAAAATGGTCACAGGGCAAAAACAGAGTTATTCTCCAAATGTGACCTTTCTGATTAGCAGAAAGAAATGTGACCTCAGAGTCCCGTAGAAACAAAAGAGTTCTCCAGTTTGTTTGAGGGGATAGAATCCTTATCTGCCATTAGTTATGTGGTATGTTCATTTTTTTTCTCTCTCTCAAGATTTCTTGTATGAATAATCAGCTGTGTCTTTTGCAATCCTACTACACAGGGTAATCAGGTTTAAACAGTCTGGTGTCTCCTGCAATCCACATTCTTCCCACTAAATCGCTGACCTGAATTTTTAACAAAGTAGGGGAGAGAAGAGAAATGTTGAAGCTATGTGAGAGAATGTAATCAAAGGACATTATTTTTAAACTAGGAAAAGGATTTAAGAATAGCTAAATGAAAATAAAAAGGAGGTACTGAGAAGAGACAACTTACAAATATAGTAGAATGAAATCAAAGGCATTGTTCCCTGTAGAGACTGAGATTAGGGCAGAGCTCTGGGGATTTTCATATTTTGAGCCACAATAGGACAAAGTTAATGGAGAAAATGTACAGGTACAGCGAGGTGATTCAGATCTGTTTGCATCTGGTGACATCTGCTCTCTTAGTGAAGTATTAAGAAGATCATATCCGGAGAGGGCAAACAAAAGATAGGTTGTCAGAGGGTAGAGGAGATTTAAGAAGCCTTGAAGCCATTGCTGTAGAGAATGGAAGAGTAATATGAGCTACAAATTACTGTACTTTCTGGGTTGCTGAGTGTCCATTTGATTTTTGGGAACAAATGCCAGGTTTTCTGGTTATGAATTGAACTCTCCAATGGTGATCAGAGACCTGGTACATAAATAGTTAAATGAAACAAGAGGTTGTATTTTGAACACACAGTAAGTAACATGACCATGTCCACTAAACACAAAGAAGTTACATAATGTACAGACATAAGCAGGGACACTGTGGGGATAGATTTAGACTTTATTGTGGTATTAGAAATAAGCATGTTGTAAAAATTCACAATAAAAATAGGAATATAATAATTGATTGTAAAGCCAGCTTTATTGTTTGAATTGGAATGTACAGAGGTTTTTTTTTACTAGGGTCTTTTAAAATTAACAATAGTCGTCTAACTGACCTAACTCTTAATTGCCAAAAATCAGACTGCTATTTCTAGACTTCCAGTTCTTATTAGAAATTGTAAAACATGGCTTCAGTAACTTTTTTCAAAATTGTGACTTAAATAACTTGGTATAGCAACTTTGCATGCCTTAATTTGGTGTCTGGAAGATGTTTAATTTCTGAGATGCCCTAAGTCATTTAATGTTCTGTCTATGAAGGATTCACTGTTCCTCATACGATGTGAGAACTTCAGGATCATATTTATTTGTCTAATGTTTTTCAAGGAGAATAGGTAATCTAATCATAGGAAAGACTTGTAAGTGCCACATAAGATAAGACACAGCTATAATAATGTTCTGTAGTGAAATAGCCAGGCATGGAGGCAGACATCTTTCATTCCTGCATGTGGGCATTACAGACAGGCATATCTTTATTAGTTCTAGGCCAGCCTGATCTACATAGTAAGTTGCAGGTGAGCCAATAGCTACATATGAGAATTCCCATTTAAAAATAAATAAATAAATTAATTAATTAATAAAGAACTCAAACAAAAATTACAATGACAACAACAAAAGCAACTACATATCACTCTCTATTAAAATAGATTTGACAATACATTTGATCTTTTATATATGTGATTAACTATACTTTATCAACTTATACTTCAATCTTAGTTTACAGAAGATGTGCTGTAAGGCAATATTAAAATAGTGCTATGGTATTACTTTTTTACAATTAGCAAATATAGACTGTACATCCTAAGGGGTTAGAAGGCCATTGTATTCTTTGCAGCAAGTATAACTGGCACCTAGATTCATGTATATTATGAATATGTGTACCTAGGCATGTATATAACCTGTATAACTAACCATCTATTTATGTATGAATACATGTATGTATCATATATGTATGCACGTATTATTTATCTAATCTATCATCAATCTATCTCTATCTCTATATCTATCTATCCATCCATCCATCTATCTATCCATCATCTATCATGTATGTGTCTCTGTCTGTTTGTCTATCATCAATTTTCTTCTACCTATAAAGTTCTGACCTAATTCCTGACAGTTTTGTTTAAGACAAAATCCTGGGTTTTAATTAAATTTGTTTAGTGATACCTGTGATGTCATTGTAGAACATGCTAGGAGATGACACGATAGGTCACTGATACAGTATCATACATATCAAAATGTCACCTTTCCTTGTACTTTTCTACATTGTCTCTTCTGATTTTTTTTTGTGCTGATTGAAATGTCTATTTTTTGGGCTGTCTATATTCTCTCTGACTTATTAGAGCATCTAGCTATTTTTATTGTGTCATGTCATATCATATTAAAAACACTAATGGATAACTTTAAAAGGGAGTTTATACTATTTTAGTCCTTGATAAGATAGCAGTTAGATTTGTGTATAACATCATTTATTAAGGAAAACATCTGTAGATAGAGAAGGCTGGAATGATGCTCAATCAGCCATGTCTACTGCATCCCGGCCTGGAAGAGGTGTGGATTTGTACAATGAAGAGAATTGGCAGCAGCTAAAAGAGAGGAAGTAAGGAGAGCATCCAATTTATTTTCTTAATGTAAAAACTCCAGAGGTTTGGATGATCAGAAAGAGAACTAATGATAACTTTATTAAGTTGAGCGCTGGCATGTAGCTTCCCTTAGCCCTGGCAAGACATTACTGTGTCTGAAATCTTAGTGCTAGTAAGCAATCAACATTCACTCACAAACTCATAATTAAGTTACCCATCTCATTCTAGGCAATGGTATAGGCACCACACATTTCACTGAATAACACAGCATTACTACTCTTGTAGAATTTGCATTATCTAGGGCATCCAGAGTGTAAAATAACCAATCCTAAAAACGATTCTTGGAAGTGTCGTCTTCAGACTGTAAACAAATAAATGCAAGGACATTTAAGAATCTATAAAGTAATTAAAAAATCTGCTTTCAGAAAAAAAATAAATAAGTAGAAAAGTTGATAGTATGTTATGAGGTAGTGGGTTATAAATTGCAAAGTGGTTTTTCTAATAATATTTTATTAATTCTTGGAAATTTCATTCAATGTATTTGATTTTCACCTCTCCCCCAATGCCTACCCAATCTACTCTCTCCCCTCTTACCTCCACACCATCCAGTTTCTGGTTTACATATTCTTTAAACCCCTGGAATCCAGTCTGGGTTACCCTACAATTCTTGAGCCTGGGATCTATCCTGGGAAATGGTTAACTTAATATGGGTCATAATCTTAATGAAATTGACTCTCCCTCTCCCCCAAAGCTGCTAGTGTTCAATGGCAACCAATAGGGGTCATGCCATGCCCACCTCCTACATCCACGCTGGAATTTTGTCTGCCATGCGCTTGCACATGTCTTACAGCCTCTCACACAGTTGTGAGTTCTTACGTGCAGGTGCCCTATTGTGCACCCCCAAAAATGTTTTCTAGAAGTTATCCACCAATTTTGGCTCTTACAGTCTTTTCTTCTTTCTTCCATGAAGATCCCTAAACTTTGATGTGCTTTTCTTAAAGTAGAACAGGTTCTACTCTTGGTTGGTTCTTTTTTTAATATATGAACTTTGTTACTTAATAAACTTGCAAAAAAATAAAAATCCACATCAAAATCAGTTCTAAAATTGAAATGTTATACTACATGAATGAAGTACTATGTAAATCAGTACATATTTGAAACAGAAGCTGTGAAGTTCTATGCTAAATTTTATACCTTAAATGTCAATATATTTTATGTACATCCCACCACAAAGACAAAATTACAACTCGAAAAAACAATTATTTTCTTTCTTTTTTTATTCAATATTTTTTATTTACGTTTCAAATGTTATCCCCTTTCCCAATTTCCCATTCATAAACCCCTACGCCCTTCCCCCTCCCCTTTCTTCCATGAGGGTGTCCACCCAACCACCCATCCATTTCAGCCTCCCTACTCTGACATTCCCCTCCAGTGGGGGTGTCCAGCTTTGGCAGGACCAAGGGTTCCCCCTCCCATTGGTGCCCAACAAGATCATTTTCTGCTACATATACCGCTGGAGCTATGGGTCTGTCCATGTGTACTCTTTGGATGGTAGTTTAGTCCCTGTGAGTGCTGGTTGATTGGTATTGTTCATACTTCACGTCCCTTACTAACATTCAGTCCTTTCTTGCTCCACATTCTACATGTTTAACCGTACCCACATGTGTATTGACTTGCAAATGAACACATATTATTGGCTAGGTTCTTTATATAGGGAAGAATGTGCTGTTTTTTTTGTTTGTTTTGTTTTTTGTTTTTTGGGTTTTTTTTGTTGTTGTGGTTCTGACACTGTGTGATCACACAATGTTATACATAATTTTTTTTGTTTTTTGGATTTTTATGGGATATTTTATTTATTTACATTTCAAATGCTATCACCTTTCCCAGTTTCTCCTCCAGAAAACTCCTTCTCCATCCCCTCCCCCTTTTTCTATGAGGGTGTTATCCTACCCATTCCTGCCTCCCTGCCCTGGCATTTTCCTATACTGAGGCATCTAGCCTTCCCAGGACCAAGGGTCTCTCCTTCCATTGATATTTAACAAGATCATCCTCTGTTACATATGCAGCTAAAGCCATGAGTCCCTCCATGTGTACTCTTTGGTTTAGTCCCTAGGAGCTGGGGGTGGGGGTCTGGTTGGTTGATATTATTGTTCTTCTTATGGGGTTGCAAACACCTTCAGCTCCTTCAGTCCTTTCTCTAATTCCTCCTCCTAGTTACCAGTCAATAAACTACCAAATGACTTTCTCTTCCTCATCTTTAATAACACAGTAAATGACAACTTTGGGTTTTTTTTTTTTTTTTGGTTAAAATAAACCAAAAAGTAATTCTTTATTGCTTTCTTACATAACCTATGACACTTACAAAAAAATTTGTTTTGACTTTTAAACTTAAATCTCAATAAATGATAGGAGGTGTTATCTGTCCTTCAAAAATATAGTTCAAATATTACCACTCCTCATCTCCTCTAGCAAAGTCTGCAGGGTTCGTGCTTTGACCATTGGCACAGTGATCAGTCTCCTTCTGTTCCTCAGATACAGCACCCCTCACAATACATGTGTACACCTTTAAAAGGGAGTCGCAAACACACTGTTAAGAACCCTTCATTTTTGTCCTACCACATTTAGAAAAAAAATCTTTGTAATACTTATCTAAGTGATCAACTTCTTTAACCTTATTTTCTACCACTCATTCTTTGCATGTTTTATGGGAGATGCACAGACATATTCTGTGAACTAATTGAAAAGTATTCTAACAGGAGGATGTCACAGTTCATAACACCTAGATTTTCCTTCCTCACATCTCTATGCTTACGATTCAAATGCTAATTACACAGAGATGTCTAATAGGACCATCCTATGTAGTAATGCTCTTTTATTGTTTTATTTATCTCCTAGCACTTGCCATGTTTTTACATTACATTATAAACTACAAATATTTATTTATTTATTTATTTATTTATTTATTTATTTATTTATTCCTTTTAGTCCTCCTATATGGCGAGTTGTTTGCTATGTTTCTTCCAACAACATGTAAGAAGATGTAGGCAAAGACTTGTCTATCTTCCTCGATATTATACGCCCATGATCATTTAACTGCCTCATCGATAGTAGACAGTCTATAAGTTAAGGAAGAATAAATATTTTTCCATTATGGAGATTTCTTTTTCTTTCTTTTCTGCCAATTCTGTAACTGCTGAAGATCAGGTTATTTATTATTTGAATCTTTAACATTATTTTCTATGCCGAAAGGCAAGTAATCAAAGCCCAACTTTATAGAACTCAATATATTCAGAGTGCAGTGTGTACCAAACCTCTTATAATAAAGACATACAGCTATTAGTTTAAAATAAAAATATATTGAGAGAACTATACATTCTATGATAATGGAGGAGCCCAAAATCAATAGTGTGCTACAGGGTTTCCCTGAAGTTATGAAGTAATAGTTGGTCTCTATTGTGTCTCTTCCATGTATTTCCCATTAAAAATATTTCAAACATTTTTATGGTGGTCAAGCACACATATTCACATCAAAAAGTGCCTTTATTTAACAAGTTTCTCATCTCTATGTTTTATGCTATGTGCATGTATTTGAAATAATCATATACATTAAATTTTTATTTTTAGACAGTGTTTACTGTGTAACTTTGAGTGACCAGTTGAAAGCTAAGTTGATATAAAATCTTTATTATTCTTTACTTTTGTTGGTATTATTGCATTTTCTCTTTTGCCACATGAAATACTTCACAAATTTTATTGCACGTACTAATTAGAATAGCAATCATCAATTAAGTTAAATTTCAAACCACCAATCAAATTTTAGAATGTAATTTGTTATATTATCACTCTTTAGAAAGGCATCATTTTCTAGATAAACTATGTGTAAATTATGACAATTTAGTTGAAATAGTTAAAGTCTCTATATAATTCACTAATTGTAAATGCAGTAATTATGCCATATTTAAATTTAACATATCAAGCTAGTGAAATGTCATGAGACATCAAGAGTCTGTTTGAAGGAGGGAATCTTTATATTTAATTTATGTCACCATTATCCTATTTCATAAAATTAAATGAAAATGGTGGCATATTACTTAATCACACAATTGAAGTCTGTTACAAGAACACAATGAAGATTATAAAATATAATATTAAAAATGGGAAATCTGCAATTACTTTGTGTGTGCATGCGCAGTGTGTACAGATGCATGTCTGTGGAATTTTTGTGGCATTCACTTTGTTCCTAATTTTTTTATTATTTTTGAGATTGTAATATAATTACACTGTTTATCTCTTCTTTTTCGTCCTTCCAATCACACCATTATACCCTTCCTTGTTATCGTTCAAATCCATATTGCTTATGTATGTATGTATACCTAAGTACAGGAGGACAGCTGCTCAGTCTTGATAATGTTACCTGTGTGTGAGTTCAGGAACATGTGCTGTGAGACTGTGTCTCTGCGGACTGTCAGAAACTATACCCACGAAGTCTCTCCAGCATGACAGCTCAGACATGAGCTAAACAAAGACAAAAACAGTAAAGATGCTAATGTAGACATGGAGGTTGGGGGAGGTCAAGGAAACCGCAACTCTATAGAGAGAATCAGAGGTAACCAAGAAACACCAAGAGTGGGAAAAATAGACTTCTCTGAGAAGAACACACCTATTGATTAGCCGTTCATACTACTTTTTGAGTTGGAGTCTCTTACTGGCCTAGAATGTTCCCGTAGACTGTACTCGATTGTCAGTGAATGCCAGGGATGCTATTGTCTCGACCTCCATAGCACCAGGATTGCAAACATCCAAACATCCGACATAGATTTTACTGTACATGGGTTTTAGGATCCAGCTTAGCTATGCTTGCATGGCAAGCATTTTAGCATCTGAACCATCTTCCTAGGCTCATATATCCTTAATTTGTAAACAACAGGTTGATCTGTAAGAAACTGATGAATCTGTGGCATAGTAAAGAAACGCGTTTGCTTTGGGAGAGAGCTCTTAAGGACACTTTCCTTAAAATTCTAATTTTGATACTGGAACTTTGATATTTACTAAAGTATATATTGTTTTTGCAAAATTCCAATAAGTATTTTGTGAACAATTTTACTTTTATATACCTTATTACTATTGTATTAGTGAGATAAATATAATAACATGCACTATATTATCAAAATAATATATACTTGATGGATGAAAAACTTCATATTAAAACCAATTACGGATTTTTTTTGAGATGTGCACAGTTTTATGTGAAAATAACCATCCAAAAATGAAATCAAATCTGTAGCCTTCCATTATGCATTCCAATTCTCAGAATGTATTTGTAGCATTACCCTAAAAATTGGAAATATTAAATATTCTAATGAGCATCTTAAAAATTTTATGTCAGAGTATTTCTTTTTGCTTGATATAGTAATTGACTCCATTACTGCACAATGATTTCCTATGTTGATCTAATTAACAAATTTAGATAACAAATGCCTATTTTTCTTCTTTTATCTTTATTTGTTCTCTCATATATTACATCCTGACAACAGTTTCCTGTCCCTCTTATCCTCGCAATCCACTCCTCCTTCATTTCCTTCCAAGAAAGAGCTGGCCACACAGGGATATCAACCAAACATACATAGCTTATCAGGTTGCAAAAAGACTAGGCACATTCACTCACAGTGAGGGTGAACAGGGCAACCCAGTAGGAGAAAAACAGTCCCAAAAACAGGCAAAAGAATCAAAGGCAGTCTCTGCTCCCACTGTTAGAATCCCACAAAAGCACCAAGCTACACAATTGTAACATGTGAGGGCCTAGGTAAGACCTATGCAGGCTCCCTGCACGTCTGTTCAGCCTCTATAACCTCTTTGAATCCAGATTAGTTGATTCTATGGGGTTTTTATGGTGTTCTTGACCACTCTGGCTCCTACAATCTTTCCTCCCCCTCTTACGCAGGATTTCTTGAGCTCTGCCTAATATTTGGCTATCGGTCGCTGCATCTGTTTTCATTAGTCCTGCCTACAAGATGTCCCCTGGGAAAGGTAGTGCAGAAATTCTGGGAGTGGCCAACCAATAACTGGTCTAGCTTGAGACAGATGCCACGAGAGGGAGCCCACCTATCACTCTGGCTGGAGGACCAGAAACCAGAGGCCAGATAGCCTGGAGACCAGGATAGAACAAAACATGACAAGCAGGGGGAAAATGTCAATGAGATGATTCCTAATGATCTGCTATACTCATAGATGGTTTGTAGATCAGTCATCATTATAAAGGCTGACTCTATTTTCAAAGTCTCGAATGAGTTATTTGTGTATATCAGCCACTAAGTGGTCAGTGTTTATATACCTTTCATTTTGCAGAGGAATCTCTTTGAAGTCCACTTAGGAGGAGTATGTGTGTAGCCCTGCTTCTTTCTTTTGAAGAATCAAGATTGCTGAGCAAATCTCATTGTAAATCCAAGGAGTCTTGGCCTGACAACTAATAAAAACCACTTCTGAGAGACCCACACTTATAGGATGCTTTTAGCAGGTTGTACCACATTGCTTACCATAGTCAAGATAAAGGCATTATAAATTCAGTACTTCTGCAAAATGTCTCTCAATCTGCATAAAGCACCAGAGAAACAAATGTTTCTGGCATCTGGCAGAATTCTTCTGTAACTTCATAGAGTTAAAGATACATCCTTGGCGTTCTTCTTGGTTTCCCTTGCTTGGTTCTTATTTGTAATATCAAAATTATTAATAAAATGATAGAAGTGGAATAACTTCTCTATCTTCTGACATTTTGTAATCTAAGCTAGTAATTTAGGTCAACCAAAAGACCCTTGGTTTTCATCTCTCTTATTTCACTTGTGCTAGCTTTTCCCACCTAACTTTTCACTTTTAGTTAGATGGTAATTTCCTTTCAATATATGCATCTTCTGTGTTTTCTTTTCTACAGGTACTTTCTGTTACAGCCTT